>NC_134486.1:246693786-246921286 GCF_040206685.1 Ascaphus truei
TTGATTTCACTGTGTAGCATACACACATAGAAATATCTTACTGGAATATTTTTCCCTCGAGAGAATATTTTAACTGTCTTCCCCTAAGCAAAAAACTTGTAACACTACAGATACTGTACAACTATCTCGACTAAAGCAGATTTAGTGAATTGAATAGAAATATACCAAAGAAAGACAGACTTTAACAATACAACAGAGAGGATCATGTCTACAGCAAACAAAGTTTACTAGAGCTATAACATTTTTATGAGAACCATATAAATATATATGCAGTTTTTTGTCAACTATTGTACTGGACACCTGCAAGCATGATAATGTGCATAATAGCAAGAACCAGTCATTGTCTACTTATTCAATGTTATTGATCTATGCACTCTGCAAAATATATGCAGAACACAGGATTTTCTTGAACATTAACAGAAAGCACAATCCAACTATTCACGGCACATCACTGGCAGGATAAATGCTGCTATGACATCTCAAACAAAGAATTATGTTCTGCAATTTTTTGGCTATTAACTTATTCCATCACAACTTAATACCTCCTTTTTCAGTTGGAAACATAAAACACTATGACATGCTTGATTTCCAAAACACTAATAGTGAACCATTTCATATACTGTAGTTATTAATATAATATGAACCATTTAATAACGTTAGTGCAGTTATAGTGCACTACAGGAAGATGTGAATGGTTACCAGGGAGAGCGCCTAGGATGAGAACACTCTAGGGGCAAGATGCACAAAGCTCTGTTAAGCTTTTTAACCTAAATTAATGTTAGTTTCATTTTAATGTCAACCCACTAAAGAGAATAAGGTAACAATAAACCAGTATTACTACTTGAAATAACGTAAATTTAAGTTTTCCGGCTGTTAGTGTTATGATAATCAAAGAAAGCGTTCCCCCTAACATCACATATCCATTAAAGGTTGTTCAGATTAACAAGGTGAATTAATGCTAGGTTATTTGGGACATACCTTAAGGTGACATTAATCACTTCCAGCCCATGAAATATGTGTTTTGCTGTGGAAGGGACAGAGGGGGAGTGTCCTATTTGACTAAGATCCCAAGTTACTTGTATACCGTCCCAAACACACATTTGTACAATACGTGGAGAGAGATGCTAATTTGGATATGCAAAGTTTATTTAAATGATTAGCAATACCCATATTCAGGGTCTGGATGGGAGTAACGCCACCTTTAGCTAAGTGATGTGGAACACAAGCCATGTTATTTGAAGATAACAAAGTGAAGTGCTAATTTAACCTGACATTTAGCCTATACTAATGAGTTAAATAACATACATTGTTTATGCAACTCCTTTGTTAAGCTCAGAGAAAATACTGTCTTTAACTATTTAAGGTAATGTGATGTAATTTGCCATTATTTCATGCATCTAGGGCATCTGGGCCTAGGAGTATTCAATATAACAGTAATGGTCCAGTACCTTTTGATTTTGAAATTGCCGGTTTTTTCACTTCTTTTTCTTTTTTTTGCTCTGAAACAAAAATATTGTAATAGTTACAAAAATAAATAAAAAATCTAAGCACCAAACAAAATACAGTATTTAACTGCACAGTATACAGTATGAATAAAATAACATAGCATATTATTGCATTATACTGTATAGGAGTTCTTTTTCTAGCATTGCACACCCCACAAGCATCTTTCCCCTTTTCATATCACCTTGAGAAGAGCCTTTACCAGAAGACATAGACCCATTGCTTTCAGAATGCATTACAGTGATCTTTGCACTATTGCAAATGCAATGTAAGGTGTTATAGCATAGCAGGGCTTAGTAAATATGGCTCACCATGACACATATTTACTCAGCGATGCTAAAGGTATGATCAGCAAGATATCCCCTGCAGGAACACAAACACAGCTTCTCCCAGCAGTGTAAAATTACCTCCCAATCCAGAAGCATGGGCTTTAAAAGCACAAGTAAGCACCTTGATGGAAGCGCTGGAAGATTCAGAAAATCACGCCAGACGGAACAATCTGAGATTAAGGAATATCCCAGAGACTGTACTGCGTGAGGTGCTTGAAGAATTTGTGACAAGATTTTTCCAGAGCATGCTTCCGGATATTTTGAAAGAGAAATTACTAATAGACAGGGTGCACAGGGCTTTGGGACCAAAACAATCTGACCCTAATAACAACATGGGAGATGTCATACTGCAGGCTCACTACTATAGGGTGAAAGAAGCTATCATGCAAGCCTCCAGGTCAAAAGCATAGATAGAATTCGAAGGTCACCAGATCCAGATATTTAGTGACCTTGCTCCGGCAACTCTGCTCAAAAGAAAGGAGCTGCAAGCGGTCACGAAGAAACTGGTAGACCACCAAATTAGATATAAGTGGGGCTTCTCATTCAAGCTAGTAATTTGGCGTAATGGATCAACGTTAGTGGTGAAGACGCCAGAGGAGGGTTTTGATCCATTATCAATGTCATTATCCATTATCCAAATCAGAGCGCTGATTAAATTGGGACTAATACAAAGAACTAAATCACCATCACCTCTGCCAAATCGTTCACCTAACAGACCTGCACACGCACCCATCTGGATGCAGGGGAAGTCACAGAGAGGAGGCAAATACAAAGATCAAGAAGATCAAGCAAGAATTCAAAAATCATCTGGTGAATGAACACTGTACCATGACCAAAGGTTCGAAAAGACTGTGCAAAAAGACTATACAATTGGTCCAACAGAGGACCTTAACACCACTCCCGCCCGGGAGTTGAGGGAGGCTCATTGGCCCTCGTGGGGAGCAACATCGGAGCCGGCTGCCAGTTGCGGCTCACTCCAATACCCGTTTCTGGAGAAGAAAAGGACTTGGGAGCGCTAGAAGCCCACTAAAAGTTACTTTGATTGTTTTTGATTTTAATTTTGGGGTCCCATCCCAGGAATCGATTAGTATTCTCGAGAATCGATTATTTTTTTCATTGAATTTTCACTAATTCCCAGCAGTAAAAGATACAAAGATCAATGCAGTTACCTGGTATGACCACTCACTGGTAACTTGTACATTTAAAGATATCAACCCTAATATGGTGAGACCTATGTGGAAGCTAAATTATTCATGTCAGAGATCTGACTGTGGTTGACGAGAAACAAACACTAACCAAATTTTTTTTCTATTAATGACACCCCAGATATGGTTCTCTCAATGATCTGGGAAGCACAAAAAGCGTGTACTAGGGGAAGGTTTATTGCTATGCCTCACTGATGAAAAAGCAAAGGGAATATAAAATGAAAAAATGTTTAAAAGAACTGGCAGAAGTTGACGCCACATATATATATATATATATATATATATATATATATATATATATATATATATATAAAAAACACAGACTAAAATGATCAAAAATTGCTTAAAATCAGGGGAGATTTGAGAATTTTGCAAGTTAACAAAGCAGAAAAATCCCTAAAATTGAACAAACAATTATTTTACCAAAAAAGTAATAAGGCGGGTAGACTATTGGCACAAAAATTAAGAAAAGTAAAAATTTCTACAACTATTAAATCAATCAAAAGGAGAGATCGAGATATTACATTTGATCCAAAGATAATCGAAGACTTATAGCATATTATTCGTCGTTGTACAATTTACAAAATAAACACAAACAAAATCCGGATATATTTAAACAACAAATATAAACTCGAAAGCAGCTCGGCAATAGGGCAAGACAAGACTCCTCACAAATGCACAAATGTAGGTTAATATAAATAAAGGACAGTGCCAGCTACTTCCTACGCGTTTCGTCGCATAGAGCAACTTCCTCTGGGATAAAGCTATTACCCCTGAGGAAGTTGCTCTATGCGACGAAACGCGTAGGGAAGTAGCTGGCACTGTCCTTTATTTATATTAACCTACATTTGTGCATTTGTGAGGAGTCTTGTCCTGCCCTATTGCCGAGCTGCTTTCGTGTCTCACTCATCTTGGACTTTATCAAGGGAATCTGACCGCTGTGTCTTTACCTTGTTACGTTGGAGGATACATACTCTCGCGGGACTCCCGTTCAGGGGGAGAACGGGTGCGCGCGCATCCCTCAGGCATCCACGAGGGGAGAGTGTTGGACTCCCCGTACAGCAGTGATTCACGGAGGCTCGACCGGGTGATTGTCAAGACTTATTCAATGCCTTTTATTTTAGTGCACATTGTAAGTGTTCTTGATTCACTTGCATGTCTATTTTAACTATTAAATTACAATATTATGCTATGGGAGCCGCGCTGTCTTCTTTTCGTTAATACAGGTCAAGAGGAAGGTGTTTTTTTCCTGGAGACTGGCAGCGACACTCAGTAGCAGCTTAAGGACACTTTTAATTTTACATTTTTATTTACATTGACTTTTTCACCGAACTCTTCTGGCTTTCTTTTCCCCGCTCCACCCCCCACCTTTTCCCCTTCTCCCCCTCCCCTTGTCCCCTCCCCCCAGTCGCGTTTGCTGTATGTTCATGTATGTCATGTTATATATGTCTGTTTTTTAACATTTTTACACTCAGTTTTTAGTATCGTTTGGAGGTAATTGTGTGGACATTCACTGTTTTGTGCATTCACCCTCTTTGTACTGTAGTGTATCATTCCGGCTAGCGCAGCAGTGTTCATTCCCCTTTTTTTCTTGATATCTAGATTCCTGTCAGTTACTATCACTGAACAATGAGGACAGAGTCCTACTAAATGCAGAATTGTCTCAAGATGAAATACTGGCAGTGATCAAAGAACTTCAAAATTCAAAAACTCCTGGTCCTTACGGACTCTCTAACAGTTATTATAAAACATTTAAAACACAGTTAGCACCATTTCTAAAGAGACTTTTTAACTCTTTTTTGAAAGGTAAGGAAATCCCCCCCTCAATGCTAACGGCAAACATTTCTGGGATTCCAAAACCAAGCAGAGATACTGTTACTCTTTTAGTAATTATCGACCCATTTCATTAAAAAAATACTGATATTAAAATGTGTAGTAAAATTATTGCAACAAGGCTAAATAAACTGCTCCCTAGAAGGATCAACCCAGATTAAGTGGGATTTATTTTGGGGAGACAAGCAGCTGATAATATTAGAAGAGTGATAAACCTTCCCCATTTAGCAAATGTATGAAAAACACTCACACTGTTAATTTCGCTCGACGCTAAAAAAGCGTTCAACCGTGTAGACTGGTCATATATGTTTATAACTTTAGAGAAATTTTGTATCAAAGGAAATATATTAAATAGAATTAAGGCCCTTTATAATCAACTGGGAGCCATGCTTAAAATGGCCGGAATCAACTCTGCAGTGATCAATATAAATAATGGGACCAGACAGGGATGCCCACTGTTACCTTTTCTATTTGCGCTAAGTCTGGAGATGATAGCAAACAAAATTTGGATTAATAAAGATATTAAAGGTTTGGTAAAACAGTCCAAAGAATACAAAATAGCTCTCTATGCAGATGATATTTTACTAACAATCACCAGACCACTCACATCTCTGCCTAATCTATTTGAAGAGATTTCGACATTCAAGTTTTTCTCAAATTATAAAATAAATAACACACAATCAGAAGTGCTAGCATTTTTAGTGGAGACAGGGATGCTAAAACTACTGAAACGAAATTTTAATTTCCGATGGAAAGAAGATGGTATCAAATATCTGGGGGTATATTTGACCCCTAGGTATTTGGAACTCTACAAAGCTAACTACCAAGAGTTGTTTATGGCAATTACGAGAGATCTGGAGGAGTGGAATAAATACTGTATTTCGTGGATTGGTAGAATAATACCGGTAAAGATTAATTCCCTTCTTAAATAACTTTATGTATTTCATAGCTTTGCAATTAATGTCCCAACCAAAGTTATGAGTTATGATTGATATGCAAAGCAAAATGTATACAATTTTTTTTGGAAAGAAAAAGCCAAGAGTAAAAAGAAGCATGCATTATAAACCAATGTGGGTCTAGCCTTGCCATCACTTAACAAATATTATGCTGCAGCACAATTAAGCCATTTACTGGCATGGCATAGACCATAGACATACATGTACAATTGATTTAATGTCTGGAAATAGATGCAAGAATGTGCTGTAGATTCATTGTTGTGGAATCCTTGTATAAGGGCCTGTCACGATAGCTAGTGATAGGTTATAATACACACCAAAATACCTGGGTTGAATTGAACACGACTTAGATATAATAAATATAGTTTATTCCTTAGATAGGTGAACAGACAAGATGATACAAATAACAGACAATAAATAACACTTACTTAGGGTTGGACAATGAAGCAATCAGGATACAGGATTGGCAATTCATTCAGCAATACAGGTTCAAATGAAGACATCACGAAAAGACACGAAGACAATGGGTATAGGGCTTACACTCGTTTATATGGAGTTTCAGCCCTCATACCTTAACCTTGGGGCGCCTGAATGTCTAGCAGACTCCTTTAAAATCAGACAACCCTTCTGTCTGTAAGTGTAAATTATGACACTTACAGATCACTCAGGCTCTGCGTTCCCCCGCCCTATTGTACACAATCAGAGTGGTCAGCCTTTGATCAGAGGGTTTATTGTAGACCACTTGTCTTCCCCCTGAACATTAACACAAAGCAGAGCCAGTAATTTTCCTGGGCTTTTATACCAGCCTTGCAAAACAGTATATTCTTTACCATCTACCTATATTAAAATAATCTGTTCTGTGGGTCTGAACGGGCTGAAATTTGTCAGGTCCTCATGCCGGAGAACCCGTGCCATAGTGGCCAAGTTTCAGCCTTTTACAACCCCCAGAACCGGAGATACAAAAAAAACAGTTAAAATCCCCTATTAACTTTAATGAAGGATTCTCCGCTATGGCTAAAAGAAATCTCTGCTTTTCACACTCCCATTGAAATCAACGGGCTCCACCGCTATAGGCTTTCAATGGAGCAACTCCGCCGTTGCAGTCAATGGGCTCCGCCGCTATAGGCTTTCAATGGAGCAACTCCGCCATTGAAGTCTATAGGAAAACCACAATTTTTTACATTTGCCCATACTCTGTCTGGTTGATCGGAGAGGGCTGGAAATGGCTGGAAATGGCCTTGCAGTCATGGCGGAACCGTAACTACATGCGACCAAAATCCCAACCCTCTGGTACTCACAGAACCGGAGATATGGGCTTACACTTTTTACCCTTACGGACTTAGCCGTTTTAAAGCCACGCGGCTTTCCCCCATTGGAATCAATATGGCTGGCACCACCATAGGATTTAATGGGACCTCCGCTCCCATTAGAGTCAATGGCGCGACCCTCGTGGCGAGCGCGACCCTTTACGGGGGTCTCTCATTCCCGGACCCGGTGGTGGTCGTGTGTGGGGGTTCGGTTCCTAGGGTCTAGGGGCAAAAAGAATTTTATTTCTGGGTGCCCTAGAACCTAAGTTTCCCATGCCCATTGTATTTGAACTTGAACTAATGTGATAAAAAACCCTTTTCCAGATATTGTATCCGCATCTGCGGTCTGCGGTTTGGATGGCTGCCAACCCGTTCCTGGAGGTCGGCGTCAAAGAATCCCCATTGAAATGAATGGCTCCATTGACTTACAATGGGGAACCACCGCTCCTCCTCTCGGGCGCCACCTGCAGGTCTTCTGGTGAAAATGGACCGAAATCGCCAGTTTCCCCATAGGATCGCATTGAGCTGCAATGGCGACCTATGGAGAGCTGCAAAATGGAGCCTACAAAAGCAGGAAAATGGAACAAAGGGCTATAATCACTCATTGACTATTAACCCTTTCCTTCCCGCATCATTCCCAGTATATGTGTTGGTGCAGACACTGGAATGGGAGCAACATATTTTTACAGGGGAATACACATTTGGGGACTGAAGCAGGGTAAAAACACATTACTGGACCGTAGTCCAGTTAACCCCTTGCTTCCCAAGTGAGAGCGGGGGTGGCCAAACGGGGTGTAACCCCTTTAATACCGGGCCCAACCCCCTCTCCCATGACAGGGCCTTTCCCGAAGACATAGCAAAAATACAAGATTTAAAAATCTAAACAAATTTATGCAGAAAAATTGCTAGGATTAGTACCACTAATGTCTCTTTCCATCCCTCCTCCCCCCATATTTTGTTATTAGTACTGTTAAATATTATTTGTACTGTTAATATTATTAATATAATTATTTCTGTATTATATTGTTGATCTAATTATGTTGGTTTTATTGTCCCCTTCCACCTTTTCCCTCCCTTGTTCTGTACCCACCCCACCCTGAATATAACTGAAAAACAAATACAAATTGTTTGGAAGAAACAAAAAGACACATTTCACAGCTAGAAGACCCCTTAGGGCCTATTCACCTACAGTAAAAGGGGCATAAACTGATTCCTAGTGCCAGATTGTGTCATATAGAATATCAATGCAAAGTACAGTAAATGTAGGACCATACGTATAGACTGGGCAGCATGTTCTTTTCTTTTTTTTTTTTTTTTTTAACTCATGCTAGTTTTAGTGAAAAAGCAGTGTATTAAATATAGTATGTGTAGCCCCCTCTTGGAGGACTACTAGTTTCTGTAAAGGGTTGATAGCCATAAAGAGTTAACTGTGTGGGCTTACTCAGGTTACTCCCCTTCCCTGTCCATCATGTGATGTATGATGTAAATGTAAGTGTATATATAACCTTATGTTCTAGAAGCTGGTTCTTCAGAGTTCTGACTGGTGTCCTCACTGTGAGTCATGTAAAATAAAGTGTATGTGTTTAGGAATCTGTATTAAGATGTGTCTTGTCATCCTTTATTGTTTTCCAGTAAGTAACGTGCCCCTTCTAAGCTAGGGCATATTAAAGGACTGGAGAATCTAAGTTTGTGGGAGAGAGATGGAAATCATCCTAGTTTCATAGGATTGCCCCTACCACAGTCTGGCCACCACTGTCCTCATAGGGTTTCCTATATTGCAGCTTGTGCTCAAATTGAAGCTCTCTGTCCAGCAGGTTGTCATTGCCTCCTAGCTTCCCTGCAAGCTGTTCGCACTCCATCCTTTTTAATGAGTAATTAAGTAATGCTCCTCCCCTTGATATGAACCAAAACAACCAGAGGAGGAAGTCTCGAGAGTTATCATTTGACATGAGTTTTGTCAAGGTACAATGTATGTTAAAACATGTGAAGGGTTTTACATGGCTGTAAATAAAGCACTTTTTTTGTTTTATAAAATTTATTGGTGTCCATTTTTTCCCCATTCTTTTAACCACACCCTGCCTGCACCTACCCAGCACTCTGTGAAGGCCTGAGAGACTGGGCATTACCATTGTACATAACTAATCTGGTGTGTGTTCCTTTAGAGCCAGGTAAGGAGGATTACATACAGATATGGCCAGACTAACTGTTTTCTGTGCTGAGGACAAAAACGCTAACATTAAAGCAAGACCCTGTAGCGTTAATCCCACTGGGCCAGCCAGCATGGAAGAGCTGTCCAGATGAGTCCCAGAGAGAAACAGTCTCTCTCTGTGTCTCCCAGAGAAGCTCTTTATTGTTTAACATAGGATTGAAGTAGGGAGTCTCCAAAGCTGTATACATTTGTAAAAGTTGTGTATGCCTAGAAACATTTATGAACAAGAAATGCTAGTGTACTAACACAACAAACAAATACATATTTTACAAATGGAAAATATACAAGTGTATATTTCTAGCATCTATAATGTGCATATATATGGTTCCTTTGTCACTTTGACCATTATAAACTTTGCCCTGCCATCATATAATTGTAATCTACTACAGTAAACTTTGGTCAACCATACCAAAAGACCCATTGCTAATTACCTCTGTGATTCTGATGATATTGTTAAACTGCACACTAAATGCATGATACTGTAAGAAGGTCATGAGCCCTCTCTCTGCCATCTGATGGCACACTAGCATACTCTTCTTAATTCACCACAGCTCCAATGTTTTAAACAATAACTATCAATCACTTACTAGCTATTACAATTAGGTTTTGTGAGCAATAAATTCCCCTTTAGTTCCTTTAATGAAGCATAATTATTACTCTCATTTTCTAGTGATTTCTATGCTAGCCATGTTACACTTGTAATGCCATTTAAAATAATACTGTACTAGATGCTAATGGACCTGAAAATTGCCTATAAAAATACTTCCATCTCATTTATACAACCAAGGAAGAACTGCCAACCATTTGTCTATACCTGGTACTTGAAAATTGTTTTGAAAAAGTTGTTTATGATCCCAAATATATCATGGGCTCCTCTATTTAAAAAAAAAAATCTGTTTTTCAGGCTTGCATTTTCAAATTATACTATTTTGTCAGTACAGCAGTGAAAATGTTATATTTTCATATTGAATGATCATCACATTTGCCTTGACGTAAAGGATTTTAGTATATAAGGAGAGGGAGAGGGACTCTGAATGAATGTGTTTATACGACATGGTATCTCTCCATGTTTGGGGAGGATCCAATTTACAAAAACAGGATTATCGCTCTCTTTTGTCTGTTATACATGCATAAAGTTTATGCAGTGCCCTTTCCGGCCACAAACAGGACTTACCTAACGTTATTGAGCTTCTAAGATACACATTAATGCACAATGGGCATTAACTTAGGTTAATGTCATGTTAACACACTTAACGGAGATCTGTGGATTTGGGCAATAGAAAGAAAAAATTCTAGATATACAAAGAAAAAACAGTAGGAATGAATAATGGTATAATTTAGAATTATTTTTACATTAAGGATAACATTTACAGGCATACCCCGGTTTAAGGACACTCACTTTAAGCACACTCGCAAGTAAGGACATATCGCCCAATAGGCAAATGGCAGCTCACGCATGCGCCTGTCAACTCGTCATGTATAGCTATACCAGTTCCCTACCTGTACCGAAGCTGTGCGCAAGCGGGGAGACTATAGAGCCTGTTACAAATGCATTATTTACATCAGTTATGCACGTATATGACGATTGCAGTACAGTACATGCATCGATAAGTGAAAAAAGGTAGTGCTTCACTTTAAGTACATTTTCGCTTTACATACATGCTTCGGTCCCATTGTGTACGTTAATGTGGGGTATGCCTGTACTAAGATACTTTCCAGCACTGGAAGACTCCTTATGGTTCATTCATTTGATGATGCAGTACCCTCTTATTATATGGCACCCAGAAACATTTCATTGACTGTCCTGTTTATCTTGATGAGTCAATATCCTCATGTCAAACACATTTTAAAGATTTTCTGCATAAAACTGAATAATTTAATTTCAAAATTAAGCACTTGTCTGCATTTTGCTAGCACCCCATGAGGAAGTGATCTGAATGTTTCATACGGCACCAAGACCGAAGTTCCCAATAGAGATGTGCAATATTTCCCCAAGCATTAAAAGTAAATGTGTATAGTGAAGTGGCCGTTTACAGTATACAGTACTGCACACTAGGATTTGCTGTCATTTTCATCTAAATTTGATTGAAAAGTAGCCACATTAATGACATCCTGAGCAATCTGAATATTACAATTTTGTGACTGCACAAAATGTAAAAAAAGGAAATGTGAAAAATGTTAAAACTTTCGCACATCTCTTGTCCTTCTCAACATCTTCCATGGAAAAAAAGGGCAGAAAGAAACACTGAGATCAGTAGAAAAACAAGAAGTAGTGTTTGTATTATTCACCGGGGGACAAATGGCAGGATTTGGTTCAGCTAGCTAAAGTACTGTAGCTACTGTACTACCAAGTTAAGGCTCATTGCATCATGTTTAAGAATCCCTTTCTAAATATGATATTGTATAATGGTAATCTGTTACCTGGGTATCACACTATCCACCACCCTCCAAAGGTTACAGCGTCATCAACGTAGGATGGAGGTACAGTAAGGAGGCCAAGACAATGCTGAAACTTATAATGGAGTCAGATAACTCCCTAAAACTGAATGAAATGATTCAGATTAGGTTTATTCAATCTGAGCCATGCACCCATCTCGAATGATATTTGGTTTATGATTATAAATTTGATTCCTTTTTTTCAGTTTCTGTCAAATATAAATTTATTTTGTAGAAAAATGCACTATACGTAGCAGGACAAAGAAAATGAACAATTTACAATACAGTATAAACGTTCTAGTCCTTTAAAAGATTAAATCATTCTTAAAATACTAAAAGGGTGGGCACTTGCACTCGTGTGTTAGTTTTGTTCTTAAAAGGTTGTGTGATTTGGACATGGTTTCAATGTTGACATATGTTTATTTAACTCTGTTGCCCATTTATTATCGTACCCCTGCTTGCTTAATATAGGTAACAGAAATACCAGTATAAACATTTGTATTTAAATACTGGTTGTAAGTCCTGTTATTTACTGTAAACTATTCATAATATATGCTGCAAAATAAGGAAAGTACTTTATGGAAGATACCAGGGCAGTATAGTTCTGATTGGTGGTGGGTAGGGGGAGGGGGTCTGTTTTTACCAGCCCTCCCCATCCATGTCACAACATCATGTGATGCTGCATCATCATGACATCGCTATGTCACATGACCGAGCGTTGTCATGGCAACACGCCACCTTGAGATGTCACGTCATCATGACAAAGCAGCGTCACATGACATTGCAACATCGATTAGAAGGGCTGCATCCTAGAGGGGTCCCGCTCTCTTCCCCGGCAATTGTTTCCCTGCTGTGGGGAAGAGCGTGGGACCTCTATAAGCGTGATACCAATTCTTGGGGGGTACAAATGCACCCTCCCAGGTTTCTCTACTGCAACAGGGCTGTCATTTACCAATGAAGGGTGAAGAGACAAAACACTAATTTAGAGAAGGGGGCTCAATCTTTAAAGTATGTATCCATTTCACACTTCACACATGGCTTCTCCATTTTGGCTTTATTTTTGTTAAATAAATCATGACACGGTGTAATATGTCGTGTTGTTCATCTGAGGTTGTATTTACCTAATTTTAAGACCTGCTAAGGAACAGGTGATTGTTATTATGTCCTGATATGTAAAACCATGGACTTCAAAGAGGGTGTACTTTCTTTTTCATACGACTGTATATAGTATCCATACACATTAATAGTAATTCTACACCCTCTTACATTTCAACACCTACCCACACCATTGAAATACACTCCCCCTCCACACACACCTTTTGTAAAGAGCTGTATACACTGTGGGCACTGTCTAAATTTATATTTACACGCATACACAAACACACATACACTGGCGACACACTTTATTCGAGCTTGGCTAGTCCCACGAATTCGGGTATACCCGGGTGTATTGAGGTTTGTGACTGTTTTCTGCCCGAGTGCATTGAGTTATTTTCCAAGCAGGGATTGAAGCATTTTATTCCCGCTGGCTGCAATACTGCACAGTATATATATATATACTGCATTACAATTCATGAATTTATGCCATCTGGTAGACACGCGAAGCATTGCAGCCTATTAAATCCTAATCATTATCATTTAACAGATCAGCCGCCCATCAGCCAGGCATGAACCCAGGCTGGGAAGGCAAATGCAACGGGGCTTGTCAGAGGTGAGGAGTGGCGCATTCCAGGTATCTGCCAGGTACATACCGGGTATTTGCTCGAATAAAGTGTGTCGGTGCAGTACACACACATACACACACACACACACTCTCTCTTACATCACTAACATTCAGGGACCATTTAACAAGTCATAAATCGCATACAGCACAGTGGGGAGGGATAGGTTTCAGTCACAGATAATATTCTAAGATGCGCTCTTTTTAAATTAAACTTTTCTTGCTTTATCCATAGTAACACCGGCAGAAGAAGAGATCAGTGTATCTCAAAAGCTCACACAAATAAAAGCATTTTGTTAGCCACAGAACTGTATTGTCTATTGGTTTTTGCTTGCTGCATTGCACAGCTTTTCAGCACAGTCTGGGTTAAGATGCATAGCCAGCACACCTAGTCACAGACAACTGTTTCGACCTTTTGGGTCTCATCAGTGCTCACACTGAGGCTCGTTATACTGGCTTTGCAATTTGAAGCTTGGCTAGCTCAAACTGCTGTGTTCGATTACTTCACATGGTGTGAATAAATACCATTTTTAACAACATCATCTTGGTAAGTGCTGCAGATTTTTCTCTTTTCTCTAGTGTTTTGGACTAGTTTGGGATCCCAGTCTTTCTGCTGGCCCCCCATATTAGCCCTTATATACATTTTTTTGCTTTTGGAGTGTAATATATCCTCCCCTACAGACATCTTCACAGATTGAGATCTTCGCGAACCTGGTCTCTAATGAATTCTCCAAGATGCTCAGATTGCGTGGCCCCATGAATCTTACCAGAGGACAGTCGTGTGCAATTAAGGAATTGCGGGATCTCGGGGACGTGGAGATCAAGCCGTCGGACAAAGGTGGGAATGTTGTCCTGTGGCCAAAGAATATGTATGAGAGGGAAGCCTTACGCCAGTTAAAGGATAAAAACTGTTACCGTACTCTCCCGGGCGACCCTACAGACAGATTCAAACATGATTTAGATAATCTTATTATGGAGGCCGTTTCACAGGGCATCATTACCACTAAACAGAGTTTGGCCTTGGTCTCCAGGTTTCCCGTGGTCCCCACCTTTTATATGCTCCCCAAGATCCAAAAGGATTCCTCCCGCCCACCAGGATGCCCCATCGTTTCTGGCGTGGGGGGGTTGTGCGAGCCCATTTGCCGTTTCCTTGATAAATTTTTAATCCCTATTGTTGAAACATTGCCATCTCATCTGAGGGACGCATCTGATGTGCTCCTCAGATTGGACCAGGTCGCCCTCGAGGAAGGTACCGTGCTAGCTACTTGTGATGCTGACTCACTATACACCAATATTAACCATGGTGATGTTTACGAGCAGTGCGGTACTTCCTATCGAGGGAAGGCCTGGCCCCTGAGATGGTAGAATTTTTATTAGACTTGTTACAATTTATTTTGACCCATAATTATTTTCTTTTCAAGTGCAAATATTATTTACAATCAGGGGAACGGCGATGGGTGCGACATGCGTGCCCTCCTACACCAATCTATTTTTGGGGCTTTGGGAAAGGGAGGTTGTCTTTCAAGATGATGTGGTTCTTGGGTGAGAGCATGTGATTCTCTGGTTGAGATTCATCGACGATATCCTTATCTTCTGGGATGGTACATCTCAGGAGTTTGGGGGGTTTATCGATGGTCTCAACCAGAACTCACTTAATATCAAGCTCTTGTCAGTCTGGAGTCAAACATCAGTGGAATTCCTGGTTCTCAGGATCTCTCTCAGCGGGGATGGATATATTGAGACTGACATCTTCCGCAAAATGACTGCTACTAATTCCATCCTTCATGCAAGTTGCAGTCATCCGCCCCATCAGATTAAAGGGATCCCCGTGGGAGAGTTCCTGAGACTTAGGAGAAATTGCTCCACACAAGCAATCTACACTAGTAGAGCCAACGAAATGACATTAAGATTCCTACAACGGGGTTACAGTAGGACTTCGATCAAACGAGCCAGGAGAATAAGTGAGGCCAGGGTCCGATCCTCTCTTCTGGTTACAGGGAAGGACAATCGACTGGCACCAGAAAAGAACATTAGGTTTATTGCCACATATGACAGGAACTGGCAGTGTTATCGCCAGGCTATCCAGAAACACTGGCATTTGTTGCGATCCGGATCTATGCCAAATTTTAGGACCAAGAGTGGATCTGGTAAGCCGCAGAGCTCCGAACCTAAAGGATAAATTGGTTTGGAGTCACTATAGTGTCAGCAAGGTTACCCATTTCCTCTCCAAAAGGATGCCGCCGGGATTTCTTGCCTGCAAAACATGTTCAGCATGCTGATATATGATGAATACATCTATTTTCCTTAATACACAGAATTCAAGGACATTTAAGATTAAAATGCCTCTAAACTGTAAGAGTAAGGCAGTAATATACTCTCTTTCATGTCCTTGTTCTAAAACATATATAGGTATGACGACGCGAGACGTTCGCTTCCGCGTCCTTGAACATGTTAGGAACATCAAAAATGCAGAGCAGGATCTCCTTAGGGGTAAGATATTGACCACAGTGGCGAGACACTTTAAAATCTTTCATAACTCCAATCCAGGCGTATTAACAGCTTTCGCCTTTGATCAGGTTTCTCTGGGGTTACGGGGCGGAGATTTAGAGAGGCGTCTTTTGCAGAGAGAGTGCCAGTGGATTTTTACATTGGGCACTCTTCTTCCTCATGGCCTTAATAAATATACAGGGTATGCCATGTTTTTGTAAAGAATGTCCTCTCTTTCTCTCCTCCTGATATATCTACCAGGGGGTTCTAATATGTTATACACTTTTTTATTGTGCATCACTTCTGTGTATTAATTTTTTTTCAGTTAGCACTTTTATTATTAATTTATTTAATTATTATAAAATGTATTTATTATATTACACCTATGGTTTTTTTTTATAGTTGTTATAGTTATGGGACAAACAATTTCTCTTTAATAAAAGTAGATTATTATTATTATACACTTTATACTTTGATAAATATAGCACACTTTTAATATATTTAGGAATCTACACCTTTATAATTATTACACAGTATTGGGTGTTTTAATTGTATAACTTTAATCACATTTTCATACATTTTAAAGAATCTGTACTTCTCCAACACTTATTTGTGCAGTAGATTTTTCTTGCAGTAACTTGTGGAATTTATCATTATTTTTATTTTTACTGATTTGTATCTTTCCCTATCCGTTTTCTGATTTAATTCCTCTAGTTTGACAAGTTCCTAAGAAGTGATAATCTTCATTAAAGTTGACTTTCTTCTCTGGCAGTAACGAACTGCCAGCTCCATTGCCCTGCTCAGGATGATGCTGTATCTATGATGTGTGCACCATGGGCTGCGTGCTGTTGTCTGGGCTGACACAGCTTTAGAGGGACTGTTTGGATACTGCGAACCTGATTTTGTTTGTACCGACATGGATCATGTGGGGCTATGTTTACCTTTTACAAATGTACCCTCCCCTGGATGACACAATGGGAGGTGTCTGCTTCTTTGCAGCTGCACATCTTATCATGATGACTTGCAGCCTTCAGCAGCTCATTACCTATTCACTGCTACTACCGGTGCCCTCGTGAGACTTCAAGCACAGTGCTATCTGTGGGCGGTTTTGATTTGAGCAGTACTCATTGACAAACCAATAGGAACTTTGGTTACATCTCATGCTGGACAGACCATCTCACTAGCATTCAGTGTAATTTTGCTCCTTATGAATCAGCTGTTTATGTTCTCTGTTCACATTCTCATTGGTCAACGCTAATTGATTTTGTGTATTTAAACCCTAACTGGACGTCATTTTATTAAGCCCCTTGAAGAAGCAAAGGGTGCGAAACGCCGTGTCGGGCTTGTCCTTGTGTGTACTCCCCTTGGATCCCTGTCATCGGCTGTGAACTCTTACTGCAATAATGACACAAAATTTGTTGCCTTTCTTACAATCCTAGGACTCCATACAAGGACATTATACTCATTATTTTCTGCAAGTATATATAATGATTCCTTTATTTTATAAGTGGTGAATTTTTGTCATTTATTTGTTTCTTTGGTACTAGGTGGTACTGTTTTTGGCAACTATTACTAGTAGCAGTTAATAGTTCACAGCACACAGCTGTTGTAATAATATTATTTTGACCGGCCGGTCTTTATATATATATATATCTCAGGAGGTTATTTCTCTTTTTTCACCTGAGTAGTTAGATCCTGTTTTTTTATATTTACTTTGGATCTTAGTATTACCCTGATATTTTCACAGCTGTTGAGACCCTCTGGGGATTGTTTTATATTTATTTAGTGTTTTCCATGTCCATTAATAAACATTTTTTCATTATTATTGTTGCTTGAGTGCTATTAGTGGGACACTTTCTTTTTTTCTTTTGTGTATTTCATATATATATATATATATATATATATATATATATATATATATATATATATATATATATATATATATAATGTGAGAGAACAGATGGCACACAAATACAGATGTAGACAGGTGCTAGTCCCATAAGTAAAGAATAATGAAAGGCTCCTTACCAGGCAGACCATGAAATCCAGGAAATCCAAGGAACACAAAGTAAGGAAGAGGCAGCACACTTGGTAATGACAAAAAATGTATTCAAAAGCAGGCACAGTCACCGACGTTTCGGTCCTAAAGATAGGACCTTTATCAGGGGAGCACTCCTACAGTTAACCAACCCCACACTGATGAGACCCATTAAGGTCGAAACGGCTGTCTGTGGGTGGGTTTTCTGGGTATGCACCTTAACCCTGGCTGTGCTCAAAGCTGTGACCATGCAGCAAGCTTAAGCCTATAGGGAACCATGTATAAAATGTTTTTTGAAGCAAAAAGTGGCACTGTGTGCTTATTTGCATATCATTTCCCAGAATCCCTTGCTGCAGTGGAAGTGTTGTGTGCTGGGTGATAATGGTGAAAGGCGGGGTTGCAGACCTGCCTAAGACATGCAAATGAGCATACAGTATATTTACATTTGCTATATATATATATATACGTATGTGTGAACCATTCAGTGGGAAATTAAAGAAACCCTATTGTTCCGGTTAATTATTTTATATGGTGTGCCATAGATATGAAGAAAAAGTAAAAAGGTTCATTTGGATTAACATCCAGGTCACCATTTGAGGATGAGGAGCCTGCAGTATTACTGCATTGATATTTATTGTTAAATCCTTCACTGCTATACTGCAAGATGACATGTGACATTGGACGACTGAGAAAAACATTCAGTAGGTCAGGAGGATGTGCACATCTATCAGGTAAATATACCGCTATGTTTTTTTTATAGTCTCCCTTGCTTCATTCAATTACTTCTGGTCTCTGAGCTGTCTTCAGGTTTTGCATCGAATCTATACTGCATACAGCAATATGAAAGCTGAACTTTCCCTTGAGCTGCTCACAACATTTTCTCAATGTCTTCTTAGTGCATTCAATGATCATCTAGAACTTGAGGCTATTCCAGTGAATCAAATAACTGTTGTGTGGTAATGACTCAAACTTTACATTTAGAAGTCTTCTTACATTACATCAGGATGACCTTTACACAATCTGTTAAATACTCTTCACTGTGTTAATACAGTTTTAATAACTGATGTTTTTAATATTGTTTGACATTTGTATTAGCACTTGAAATCTATTAACCTTTTAGGTTCTAAAGTTTAGTTAGGAGTTTTCCTAGAATCTGATAATTAATTGAACAGTAACGAAAACAATTTCATAGCAATCAGAATATACAGAAGCATCAGTAGAATCATGCTGGGAGATAAGATACACTGGATATGAAAGGATTCGGGTGACTGTCTCTTTAAGAAATTCCATTCTGCAAATCTCTTTGTTCATTTTCTTGTCCCTTGAATTTATTTTCCTCTTTGCACATGGCACAGGTTTTCGGCAGATGACTTAATTTATTTTCTAGTAGCCAATCCAGTTCTTTGCACACGTTACTATTTCTATTAGGAGATGCAAATTCTAGCCTCCTATCAGACACTAGCATGAGTCATAGATGTATTACTCTATCTAATCCAAAGTTACCTAATGTATGCCACGCTCCTGTGTGAGGCAGAAAATATCGATATCGTTTTGCAATTTCTCTGTTGTCATGTGAGCATATCCCTAGAATGGCTCGCATCTGCTAATTACTAAAACCAGTTGATTAATTACTCCATTGTTTATGTCAATTTTTTCCTAAATATATTCTTTAACAATTTGGTGACATGACTCGGAGGATGCTCACCCGGTACCGTGGGAATGCCCTCAGAAGCCCAAAGAGACGCCACGGCCAGGTGTGATAAACCTGATCTACGTATGTATCCTTTTTAAAGTATCTCTGGCTGTCTGGGGTAAGTCCCTGTGATTCATGGGTGACGCTCCATGCAACCTAAGGCAGGAACAGACCATTGTGACTACTATAATTAAGGTTACCGTGTTTAGATTGGTAAACACAAGGAAGCCAATGGGTAGCTCCCATGGCATGCTTTCCTCTCACATGGGTGAGGGAGGAAATTGTACCAAATTCAGAAGAAACTTGAAGTACCAATAGATTATGGTATACTGGTGAAAGTATGTGATAAGGCTGGGCACAAAATGTATTTGGCCCGAAAGAGACAATTTTGAATCATTAAGAAAGTTAAAAAGGAAGTGAATGATTGCCCTTGGGAAAATGTAAGGAGGATGTCTGGTGGATGTTGAGTGGTTTCAGAAAATGAGTGAGAAATGAAAGTTGATTTAATGTAATGAAAGTTTGAAAAGTGAGGTCAACAAAGGAAATTAAGCACTTGACAAAATACAGACAGAAATTAGATAATTAACACAACGTAGACGTACTTAGACTAAGACATTTGTGAGGATTCGCCATCCTGATGGCCGGAACTTACCTCTCCATCCCACTACCTCAGGCACTCAAGATGCGCAATGCTATGGCGGTGCTGCTGCGCGCGCGAGCGGACGGCGTGCGATCGGTCTGACCCTCCACGGGTTCTGCCTCCAAACTCCGCCCCTGCTCTGACGTGCAGCCTGCATGTTCGGCCAGCTTTCCCTCCAGATCGGTTCCCAGACACCGCCCCCGCTCTAACGACGGATATGCATGGTGCACAAGTGACACGCGATCAGGTCACCATTCTCTGACATCGGTGACGCACACGGAACAGGTCTCTCTGGACCCTCCTCCCGACTCTGCTCTCGCTCACGCGACGGGAATGCGCAGTGCGCGAGTGGCACGCGATCGGGTTGACATCCCTAACGTTGGGACATATTTCTACCCCCAGGTCTAATCTGGCTGCACAATAGGGCGCACCTGCGCGACCCAGCAGCCTATCCGCTTCTTCCTTCTTGTTCCTTCTCCCTTATGGTGATTCCTGACGAAGCCATAGTGAAACGTGTTGAATCAGCTGTTGAAGAACCATGGTGGATCATTCCGTGGAGGTGCTGACAAACTGCAGAAGCCGAATAGCAAGGGAAGCTGCTTCCGCCCTCAACTGAGCCATCACCGGACATGACGTAGGCGTGGCATACGTGGAAGCGAACGGAGCAGCAGACTGGCTGGCGTTCACCTCCATCGATCAGCGGTTCTCTCCCACGAATACTTCTTGATTGTAGAATGTGAGTGCATCATTTATATATGTTTTAAATGTGCAATATAACCTGATTATACTACACTATTGTGCACACTCTCTTTTCTTTGATTCCCTGGGAGGAACACATAAGGTTATACCTTACAAATAATCCAGCACAGCACATTATCCTAAAACCACCATCCATAAGACTTCCACCAGACTTCCACCTTTGAGGGTCCACACAAGGGCTCCCATCAGAGAAAGATGGATCTCTGATGTGCCTATTTTTACCAGAAGAAATTTGTGAGTGAAACTGACACAGATATTTTTGGGATATATATATATATATATATATATATATATATATATATATATATATATATATATATATATATATATATATATATATTTTAATTACAATCTACACTATCATTTATATTTTTTCTCATTTTCACATATATCATCCTGAGATCTACAGTACAACAGCACGGGGACAGACAGAGACCATGTAGTTATGCAGAATGGTCTTTTACACTCCCCATGCTCAGCAAAGAAGGTGGAGGTACCGAATGAGGCATCAGAATAGATATAAAAAGCATCAGAATAGATATAAAAAAGCCTTCATATAGCGTTTCCAGCATGGCGGGCCTTCAAGCAAATAATCAGCATAATCCACGATCCACACAGGAACCGGGGCACAGCCTCTCCAATGTAACGTAGGACGAGTGAGGATCGTTCAAAGATTTATTATGTTAAAAGAACTTACAGACATAGTCCTGACAGGCACTCTGACATGTTTCACACACAGGGTGCTTTATTGATAAAGGTTAATGAGGATACCAAGTAAATGCCCAGGTCACCCAGAACCGTTATAGGGGTTCTGGGGGTACTCCAATCATCTACATGGTTGTGAGGGGACTTTAAAAAATCCAGTCCTAAGTTTATTGTATAGAGTGGGGGGAATATGGCTAGTAAGAAATAATGTGCAGCTTCTTATTTTATTTCCCATAACTAAAAGACTTTGGATATTTTTAAAGTGTATATTTTATGGAACAGTGCGTTGTAAAATGTATATGTTATGGAACAGTGTGTTTTAAAACATATCTGTTTGAGCACAGAAATGAGCTGTAACTTTCAGAACCAATACTCTGACAGGCCACTGGGCTACCAAGTTGTGCCAGGAGGTCTGGGAGAACATCTGGAGATGAAAGCCCCAGAGGATGACCAAGGTGTCAAGGCCATTTAGACAGGGGGAAGCATTCAAGTATCCACATCCTGAGATCAATGGACGCTCTGTTCATTTCCATTGATCCCACCAGACCGGTTGGAGCCTGTCACCGCGGGTGGCATTGAGGAAACCAGGGCCAGAGGTGCCAAATTGCCCATGCCCCTTGGTTCATTCAGATTTCCAGGTAACCCTGTTGTGCCTACCAGCTTGTCACTGATTGGCTGCAGAGAAATTTCTCATGCTTTGGATTGGGCAATAGTATTTTTTTAATGAAAGTCAGAAGTATTATAACACCTTGCACCCCTTAGATAGTGGGTTCTCAAGTGTTCTCCAAGGCCCCTCATAATTCTCCAATCCTCTAAGATTCTCAGATTCTAAGTTTCCAGTTGCAAATCTCCAGCAAGAAAAGGGCTGCTTCAGCGAAAGCTGCCTGGAATATTTTCTGTCCTTTTTTGAAACTGTTAACAGGTATAGGATTCCCTGCATCTAGGGGTCTGGGCTGTTACCCCAATTCCCAAGTACTGTAAGTGTGTCTCTTTGCTGTGGTTTGTGTAACATTGTGTGTTTGCCTTTTCCTGTGAATAAATGTACAATTCAATTTCATTAACTTTCAATGCATGATCCTGGAAAAAGGTGTAAATGGCCTGGTCTTCCGTGACACCCATATCACATACAAGCTTCAGTAGAACGAAGACAATAAAAATTGTCTGGCTAAGGCCTGTGAGCAAACTGGACTGATGTGAACTGATATACTTTCTATAGTTCTAAAGGAAATCAGAGGTATGGGAAAGGGAAAATATGGACTTAGCGCTCATGAAATAATTACGGGGTGACCCATGAGTATGAGGGGTTCCCCTCCACTAGATTTGAAAGCAGCTGATATTCATTTTATGTCTGACTCGTTGATGAAATACTGTGAATGTTTAACTAATAGTATACAAAGAGTTTCCCTACATGTCACCGAGGCACAGCCTAAGGACCCGCAGGTAAGCAACTCTTTGAAACCAGGAGATTGGGTATTGGTGAAATGGCACGTCCGAGATTCCCCTCTCATTGGGAGGGACTATTATTAGATTATCCTGACTACCAACATGGCTGTTAAAGTGTACAGGAAATCTACGTTGATACAGTATATGCCTCCCATTCTCAAAAAGTGTCAGATCCTGTTGACTGCTGAAACTGCTGAATCCAATCCCTAGGGGAGTGGTGAAAATTTCAACTAATCTGTCTTCCTGGGGGACAGTGAAGAAATTATATATTTACTCGTATAATCTATTGTTTAGTTAAAACTGAAATGATATTCTGTGATTGTATTAGATAGAGCAGACACACACAGACATACACAATATTAACAACACCCACATCCCATATCACACACATACAATGATGCCTGGTCACTTTTGGAAGTTATTTATTATAGCATGAACTATGATTCTATTTTTGTGTTTCTTTTGCCAATATATCTATTTTTCCAGAGGCACCCAAGAGACATGTCACCCATAGAGACACTATAACAACGGGTATCTCCAGGCCACCTGTAAATATGCTCATTAACTGAATATCTCAAACTGTTGGGTATGTGCACACATTCGCCTTGATTGTCAGGGAGGTATATCTATGCTACCAATTCCATGGGAAGTAAAGGAGATTAGTGGAATGATCAGAACTGTTAATAGATCCAATTAAGATGCAACAACCTTTTGCATTGGGTATGGAGAAGATATTCTTTTACGCAACCCTAATTTTACAGCCATTGCACAAGAAAGGAAAATCATTATGCTACAATTGGCTACTACTGTTTGTGGATATTTGTGCTATGCCTAAACTGGCACTACACTAGTGAGAAAGAGTGAATGCAACCACACCCAAACTTACACAGAGCAAGGGGGAAATAATGTGTCTTTGAAATGGACTAATCACTCACACGTGATAATATGGGACACTCCCCGGTTAGGCCCTTTCTGCTCCAGATAATCAGTAGGGCCCGCTTAATGTTTCAAGGGACTTATTTTATTTGTGGAAATCATGTACACCCCTGGTTACCATTCAGCTGGTCTGGTTTATGATACCTTGGATATATCACACCTGCCATAAGATATTTTACACACCTGAAGGGCATATTTGACCATCAGGGTTAGCAGAGGGACAAGGGAGACTTCAAGCATTTGAGTGAAACAAAAAGATTTTTCTTTGGCTTGTTTCCCATTTATGGTAGTATGCATACTGCTGATCAAATACGGGACCTTGCCAACCTGATGGAACAAGTCAGCAATTAAACTGTGGGCACTGTGGAACAAATGACTACTGAAATGGTCACTATATGTACTGTTGTTTTACAAAATTGGATGGCATTGGGCTACGTACTAGCTGAGAATGAGGAATTTGTGCCCTTATTGATAAAGGAGTGCTGTATTTTTATACCTGACAACAGTAACCCTAACCATGACCTCATTCAACATATTAAGGAACAGGCCTCTATAGTCCATGCTGAGGAGGAGTGAACATTGGTTCTTGGTTCCATTCTATTTTTTCTTCAATGACCAGCGTTCTTGCTTATGATGCGGCTATCCTGATTGGAAGACTTGTACTTTGTATGGCTATACTGGTACTGATTAAATGCTGTATGAAATGTTGTGTACAGATATCAACAAAAACCCTCAACTCAGCAAATCTTCTCACTCTGCAACCATGCCATGGGTCGGAGTACACTCCCTTCTACCATAATTTCAATGAATCTCCACTTGACCTGGACATTCAGAACATTTATGAGGATATATGAAAAGACCAAGGACAAATACTTTCTAATCCATAGGGATAAGGAATTAGAAAAAGGGGGACTGAAAGGATTTGGTTGACTGTCAATAAATTCCATTCTGCAAAACTATTTGTTCATTTTCTTGTTCCTGGATCTTATTTTCCTTTTTGCACACAGCACAGGTCTTCTGCAGATGACTTCATTTATTTTCTACTAGGCAATACAGTGTAAACATACATACACATTCTTTGCACACGTTACTATTTCTATTAGGAGATGCAAATTCTAACCTCCTATCAGACACTAGCATGAGGCACAGATGTATTACTCTATCCAATCCCAAATTACCAAATGTATGCCATGCCCCTGTATGAGGCAGAATATATCGTTTTGCAATTTCTTTAAGTCATGTGAGCATATCCCTGGTATGGCTCGCATCTGATAATTAGTCAAACCAGCTGAAGAATTACTCCATAGTTTGTGTCAATTTTTTCCTAAATATATTCTTTAACATACACTTTCTACTTTTTCGTTGCAGAAACCTGTGTTCTCCCCTAGTTTATGTAATTCTTTATATTGTATGGTGCATACTGGCTACAGATGTGTCCAGATGTGCTCTGTGTGTCATTGATGACAGTAAGTCTGGACACATTGGTATATAAATTGTAACTATGGTGGCTCCCATAACTGTTATGCCACTACAGTCCAAGGTCCATTAGAACCCTAGTTCAGAAAATGTAAAAATAGATAGAAAAAACTCAAATGGTCGGAACCCAAACCATTTGAGCAATTAATGAAACAAGGTAGCAAATAGCAAATATAATTACTTATATTGAAAAAAAGAAATTCTAATACTTTTGATGCAATGAAACAAATATATTCAGCATCTTTAAATGTGCAAACCTGAGACAGTTAATTTTTTATTTGTTTATCATCATTGTAGAAAGAAAATTAAAACTAACATATACATGCACTAATAAAATCAAAACGTGTTAACTCCTAATAATTTGTGATGGATTTATGGGCAAAAAACGGAAAAATCAGATTAAATACATTTTCATGAAAGCAAGTTTTGTGAAGCAAATAATGCCACATCCCCAATTAATCCCCAATATACCAAAACCCCTGATTTCCATTTGCCGGCAAATAATTAAAATATCTACTATATAACAGCACCTTTTTAACGTATTATTTAGTCTGCGGTTCTACAAAAAGAGAAGACAAATACGTATTCTACAATCACTTGCTTTTATCAGTACAATGAATTAGAGAAAAGACTGTGCTCTGTGGGCTGATTATAATAATTTCTTTTAATGTTTTTGTTAGGAAGACAAAAAGCTTACAGTACCTTGCATTCTTGCCTTAACCACATTTTCTTCTTTCTTTGACAGGCCATCTGTAAAACATAGATAAGACATAATTATTTTCCCTCCCACATGTGAATCACGCATGACTAGAAAACAAGGTTTTCAGTAATTAGAAGATAATAACTTTCACACATGAATCAGTTAAGTAACTTAAAATAATTGCCACAGTACAAATGAAAGAGAAAATGTTCTGTGCTATAGAGAATAACGTGAAGAGCAGACAGTGAAAGGAATGGAACTTATACAGTAGCTGTATATTCAGACATAGCAATTCCTACAAATGGCTTTTGCCTCAGGTCACCACAATGTATAAGTCCTGAATCCAGGTCAAAAGTGAGAAAAATTTACAAAATAAGATCCAAGATAAAAAATAGTTAATATCCACAAAAATGTCTAACTATTCAAAGATTGCAAAACAAGAATTGATTACATTCACTAGCATGATAAATTTACTGGGTACGCCAATGTACAATATGTTTTAGATTTGTTGTAGAAAGTGAGCGATCCAGTCAGGAATACACCATGTGAATAAAAAACATATGAAACAGTGATTGTGCAGTATTGTGATTATATATAGACTTGATGTGAATCTTGGTTCTGGGGGAGAAGCTACTTACAGCAACAATAAAGGAAATTTGCTTTTGTCTGACTCAGTCAGATAGAAATGGAGTGTTGAAATTTCTTTTAGGTGTACTTTATCCCCATTTGATCATCACGCAGGTAGTATGATCCAGAGATGATGATACTCGAGTCCCCATACGGTATATGTGGACAGAAAGCAGAAACAGCCCGATTGTGCAGGTTGCAAAAAAACAGGGTTTATATACGGTAGGAGTTTAAGACATGTACTCACACTTTGTACAATAGAACCATGCACATAAAGGTATCTTTAGCGCTCGATATTCGCGCCCACTGTAGTGTTGTCTCCCCGTCCTCCTCTCTCTCCAGGCGTGCCGCCGGCAATAGCGTCTGACGTCACTTCCCTCTCGCGTCTATCCGCATCCAGTGGAGGTAGACTGTGACGCGCTGGGAGAGGATCCGCGGGAGAATTCAAACGTCTGGAGTCTTCTCTTCAAAGCAGCTGCAGCTTGATGAGTTGGCTCTACGCGTTTCGCTGTGGCATACAGCTTCGTCAGGAGCGTCATGACGTATTGTGTGGGCGTCATAAATTTATATGATATTAACTAATTGGCCTCTCATTGTCAATCTCATTGAGCTCGTTAGTACATAATTTAACCCACAGGTTTGCCTTTACATAGGCACAAGCGTCTCTGTGGTCCAAAACATAAACTCACTATCATGCTATAATTTATGGTTTAAATACATATGGTACAATCTTTAATAACATTCACAATAAAAAAAATTCTTATACATATAGTAGGGATAATTTATTTAAAAGTTCTGAATTGCTTAAAATAGATATATATATATATATTTCATATATCATAGAATATCATAATTATTTAAAAATTACACTTAAAATATCGTGGGTCGGGAGAGAGAAAAGACACAGAAAAATGATATATATGATATATCTATATATGATATATATATTTTTTTTTAACATATTAAACTGTCTGAACCCACTTGATATTAATGTATATTAAATATAAACACATTTTTCTATAAAACATTTTTGTATGAAAATCCAAATACAAATATCTAATTCTATATTTAAGATCTGAGCTCTAAATTAATCTATTGCTGAATCTCTCCTTGATTGATTGCTTATCAAACAGAACTCAACACCCCCTATCTGGGTTTTATTCACCTTTATCTTTAAATCTACCTCTAGTAGAATGAAATATGGTTGTATTGTATATCACTCTATGAATTTTCTATAAATTATTTATAGAAGATACAGTCCTATATACTAATATATTTTTTCTGTGTCTTTTCTCTCTCCCGACCCACGATGTTTTAAGTGTAATTTTTAAATAATTATGATATTCTATGATATATGAAATATATATATATATCTATTTTAAGCAATTCAGAACTTTTAAATAAATTATCCCTACTATATGTATAAGAATTTTTTTATTGTGAATGTTATTAAAGATTGTACCATATGTATTTAAACCATAAATTATAGCATGATAGTGAGTCAGCATGATAGTGAGTCAGACAAAAGCAAATTTCCTTTATTGTTGCTGTAAGTAGCTTCTCCCCCAGAACAAAGATTCACATCAAGTCTATATATAATCACAATACTGCACAATCACTGTTTCATATGTTTTTTATTCACATGGTGTATTCCTGACTGGATCGCTCACTTTCTACAACAAACCAAGACTACATTCGTGGAAAATCCTAGCACATTTTCCTGGAAGGTTTGAGAAGTATCCTGTTGGGTAACATCTTTTATTTCACTTTTTATAGCACTGATTATTGTAAAGGAAATTGTGGCGCCTAGGCAAGTCATTTAAGTGCAATATGTTTTAGAAACATGCAAAAAAAAAATGTTTTGGTCTGGTGTGGCATTTGTCAAAACATGGCTAATAGTAGGTCAAGTTAGCAAGTTAGTAAATGTATACCTTTGGCTATTAACATTATTACTGGTTATTATTATACAGAACTATAGGATAAGTTTTTGTGTACATTTATATATTGTTGTGCATTCCCACACTGATTATCTCTTTCCAGTGGAATGGAAGTAGGTCATTACAGTAGTTAATCATTATTTAAGTGCAAGTCATATTGTACAGTAAAACTAACTAGTTAGAAAATGAAAGAAACCTGTCTGAGTAATTTTTATGAGCTATTAACTGAATCTCCAGAACTGGAAATGACTCAGAGAAAATATACCATAAGCATATATTTTAGTTATTCTGAAACAGGAGTACCTCCTACTCACTTCGTTTAACCCTTTTCTTTCCATGATGGGAATCATTGGGTCCAACAGAGAAGAATTGAGCTCTCTGGTCCCCCAGTTTCTGACATATTTATTAATCACAAAATAATATATCTTAATAATACAATTTTCTGGTATAATAAAACAGTAACACTAGTAACAGGATTGGATGAAGCTGGGTTACCCCAAAAAATAGATCACTAAATTAAGTAATGATCTAGGTAATTTAACACTTGTAGCTTGAAGGGCGAGGCAAACGGTGTTTAACATATCTTTCTTGTCTACCCCTTTTGCGTAAACAAAGCAATAACAAGACTGCATAAAGTTGGAACCAGCAGCAGGTGGTAGAGGTGTATTTCAGTGTTCAGGAGGCAATTCAGGAAGGAGGAATGGATGGAACAGGTATACTGTATGTACGTATACAGGATATATATATATATATATATATATATATATATATATATATATATATATATATACACACTTGTGTGAAAAAGAAAGTACACCCTCTTTGAATTATATGGTTTTACATATCAGGACATAATAACAATCATCTGTTCCTTAGCAGGTCTTAAAATTAGTTAAATAACACCTCAGATGAACAACAACACATGACACATTACACCGTTATGATTTATTTAACAAGAATAAAGCCAAAATGGAGAAGCCATGTGTGAAAAACTAAGTATACCTTATGATTCAATAGCTTGTAGAACCATCTTTAGCAGCAATAACTTGAAGTAATCATTTTCCGTATGACTTTATCAGTCTCTCACATCGTTGTGGATGAATTTTGGCCCACTCTTCTTTACAACGTTGCTTCAGTTCATTGAGGTTTGTGGACATTTGTTTATGCACAGCTCTCTTAAGTTCCAGCCACAGCATTTCAATCAGGTTGAGGTCTGGACTTTGACTCGGCCATTGCAACAACTTGATTCTTTTCTTTTTCAGCCATTCTGTGGTATATTTGCTGGTGTGCTTGGGATCATTGTCCTGTTGCATGACCCAATTTCGGCAAGCTTCAGCTCTCCGACAGATGGCCTCACATTTGACTCTAGAATACTTTGGTATACAGAGGAGTTCATGGTCGACTCAATGATTGCAAGGTTCCCAGGTCCTGTGGCTCCAAAACAAGCCCAAATCATCACCCCTCCACCACCGTGCTTGACAGTTGGTATGAGGTGTTTGTGCTGATATGCTGTGTTTGGTTTTCGCCATATGTGGCGCTGTTCATTATGGCCAAACATCTCCACTTTGGCCTCGTCTGTCCATTGGACACTGTTCCAGAAGTCTTATGGTTTGTTCAGATGCAACTTTGCAAACTTAAGCCATGCTGCCATGTTCTTTTTAGAGAGAAGAGGCTTTCTCCTGGCAACTCTTCCATACCACCATACTTGTTCAGTCTTTTTCTAATTGTACTGTCATGAACTTTAACAGTTAATATGCTAACTGAGGCCTGTAGAGTCTGAGATGTAACTCTTGTGTTTTTTGCAATTTCTCTGAGCATTGCACATTCTGACCTTGGGGTGATTTTGCTGGGATGTCCACTCCTGGGAAGATTGGCAACTGTCTTGAATGTTTTCCACTTTTGAATAATCTTTCTCACTGTAGAATGATGGACTTTAAATTGTTTGGAAATGGCCTTGTACCCCTTCCCAAGTTGATGGGCAGCAACAATTGCTTCTCTAAGATCATTGCTGATGTCTTTCCTCCTTGGCATTGTGTTAACACACACCTGAATTCTCCAGACCAGCAAACTGCTAAAACTTCGGCTTTTAAAGAGGTGGTCACACTTGCTGATGATCAATTAATCAAGGGCATTTGATTAGCAGCACCTGTCTGCTACTTAGCATCTTAATTCCTATTGAAGCAGAAAGGGTGTACTTAGTTTTTTCACACACAGCTTCTCCATTTTGGCTATATTTTGTTAAATAAATCATGACACAGTGTAATATGTCATGTGTTGTTCATCTGAGGTTGTATTTACCTAATTTTAAGAGCTGCTAAGGATTGTTATTATGTCCTGATATGTAAAACCATAGAATTCAAAGAGGGAGTACTTTCTTTTTCACACAACTGTAAAAAGGAAAACAGGACAGGCACTGCTTTGTCTTGAAACCTTTTTGCATATTGGAGTGCCTGTCCTGTTTTACTTTTTCTGTATCTTTTCAGATATATATATAGTAAACAAAAGAGACAGCACTCCAATAGACAATCCAGAATGGCCTGGTGCTCGTCTCCTAATAATATGTAAATAATACGTTACCATCCAGACGAAAGGCAAAGCAGAGACAGCACTCAGAAGGTAAGTTTTCAAAAAACTATACACATACACATACACATATACACATCACCTTGATAAAGAGCCCTCTCTGGGTTCGAAACGTCGGATCTATGTGATTTTTTGACAATATAGCTTTTTGAAAACTTACCTTATGAGTGCTGTCTCTGCATTGCCTCTGGATGGTAACGTATTCTATATATATATAACGATTCTGTGTTGATTCCATGAAATCAGGAGACATCACACAATTCTCATGGAAATAAAGAGTATATTGATAATGGGGCACAAATTTCCAACGTTTCAGTCCCCAAAAATGGGACCTTCCTCAGGGTGGTGCAGTGAGGAAAGAACAAAACATACTATTAAATACCCTAAAAACCAGTGTGAACAATCAAACAATTAGTCAAATTAGCCCCAAAGTATTTAAAGCAGGCAAAAGCCCGCCAAACCTGTGTCCCAGACTATCTCTATGGTGGGCTGGAGTTGTCATTGTTCAGAGTTCAGTCAGACATAATTAATTGCACATGCGTGTAGCTAAAGATTCTTGTTAATCCCTTTGTGTAGCCGCTGTGGTTGCTTGGCAACATCCCTTGGCGTCTTGCTGTTCGTTCCTGATATCCTCATGTTGCGGACGGCATTTGAAATGTAGTTTGTGCATGCACAGTAGCTGGTGACTGATTGTTCTCCTATACAATGCATCTGTGGTTGCTAAGCAACCTGTTTTTCAGTCCGATTGCGTCGGAGTGAAGTTTGGCTGGCTGCTCAATATTAATCACACCAGAGACCAAAATAAAGTGGGAGGTAGAAGAAAATAAGGTGTCAAACCCAGTGATAACATCAAGTAGTGAAGGGACAATTAAAACATATGTAGATGATGTTGCTGCATGATATAGTCACTGTGCACACAACATAGTGTGCAAGCATATACTGTCCAGCTATGAATCTCTGCTGAAAAAGAAAGCATAATGAAGCTAGATGGAGGCTGAACAAACACAATAGGCTAATCAAGCACCACAATATAGGGACTATGGGCCTCATGCAGTAAGCGTTGATAAGGGAATTATCGCCATTTTATAGCCAAAATTGGGTTTGAGATTCAGTAAGCGCCGATAAGTGCTTGATATCGCCATGTTTCGGAGCCGATTATTTTGTTATGGCCAGTCGGCTGCCGATAAGCCTGTTTTCGCCACTGATCGCCACTTTTTTAAATCGGCTGGATTCAACAAAAAAAAACAGCTTATCGGGCCTGATCGGCACTACGAAATTGAGATGTTATGGCCAATTTCTCCCGCCAACTAAAGTTGGCAGTTTGGAGGGGAGAACGATCGCTAAGGCTGCCGCAACGGCACTTAGAAAAAAAAAACTTCTGTACATCAATGGAGTCAATGGAGCGGGGACGTATAACAGTATAGTACTGTTTACGTTTCATTGCTCACAATACAAACGTCATTTGCATTACAGTGTGGGGGCATTCCCTGCATTGTGTCACAGCTGACGTGTATTATTTGCATAACATTATACTTTTACATGTTTGCAGCATTTGCGGGTCACATTACTCATCATGTGATGATGTGCCAAGGGAAAATACTATACTCAACTCTTAAAGGAGAACCTCACATCATATCACACATTTTTATGAACTGAGCGACAATTATTTACATGATGTTACACATGACACACATGTCACACATACACCGTATATTCATGTTCCTTTACATTACACAATGCTTGTAATGTGACACGCATCTTTAAACGTTCATGTACATCTAAATTCTCATGTTTACATCTAGTTTTGGGTCCTCCCTATTTTCATGACGTCACTTATTGGACGCTCAATCACATTGCATGTTTACATTGTAACCGTAGCATTACAAGCACTTCAACCTAACTTATACACACATGTACAGTAATTCAGCATTGGGACACCTTGTTAACTCATTCTATACCAACTATCCTCCTTACAGAAATGCATGCATATGCACACGACTATTCATTGTTGTCAACATGTCACAATAACATGCCTAATTACACATGTTACACAAAACTTTTCCCACGTCAATCTCAGCCTTTTTGCCTAATTACATGACTGACTGTTGCGTTCACAAGTGTTACATGCATTGCACATGCAACTATTTATTTGCAAGCAATGTTTCTACAAAGGTTCACGTCACATCATTGCCAAATATCATCATTCCCTGCAGAATACACACAACAAATACTTATAACAAGAACTGCACACAGCTTGCCACAGAAGTTCTTTATTATGTTAATGTAACACCTTGCATTTTACTATGTCACCTGACATCATCACATACCTATTTAAAGGACGCCCATTACCTGATCATTCACAGCTACTCATTTCAAAATGTTGAGATTGTTTAGGAGACGGAGGAACATTCTTTTCTATGACATGCTTGATGATGAAGACAATCATATAGGGCAAGGGAGGGACACACCGAGGGACAGTGACAGGGACAGTCACGCGGATACGACAGAGACAGGGAGAGGGACAGGAGATCAGAGGAGAAGACAGAGGAGACAAGTTGTGCCTCGTCCGCGTCTGTACAGGGAGAGAACCCTGTTAGATGGGATGAGTGAGGAGGAGATTGTAAGTCGCTATCGTTTGAGTTCAGCAGCAATCTTAGCTCTTTATCAGGAGATAAGGGGAGATTTAGATTTTTTCACAGCCAGAGGTCGTGCAGTCCCTGGGCTTGTTAAAATGCTGTGCTCATTACATTATCTTGCTTCCGCGTCATACCAGACAACTGTGGGCATAGTGGGCGGGGTCTCGCAATCTACATTCTCGCGGGCCTTGACCCAGTTTCTCTATGCACTCAATAGACGCGCTAGGAATTATATTCATTTTCCTACAGAGGCGACAGAGTGGCTGGAAGTCAGGACTGGCTTTTATAATATAGCAGGGATACCATGTGTGCTGGGTGCAATCGATTGCACACATGTTGCTTTGATTGCACCTAGTCAGAGTGAGCATGTGTACCGCAATCGTAAGCACTACCATTCACTCAATGTACAGGTGGTATGTGATGCGACGATGAGGATAATGCATGTGGTACCCAAATTCCCTGGTTCCAGTCACGATTCCTCTATCCTGAGGAACTCTTCAGTCTTCCATGCGTTCGAAGAGGGACATTTTGAACATGGTTGGCTGCTGGGTGAGTACAGATTTACATGTTCTAACACAAAACACATTTTTATGTAGGAATGTTGGCATTGTACAATTTGATCACTAATGTCAGCTTATGTGTGCTCCATTCATTATAGGTGACTCAGGATACGGAATTAGGCCGTGGCTCTTGACTCCGGTGCTAAACCCTCAAACTGAAGCAGAGGAGAGGTACAATGCAGCCCATATATCTACAAGATCTGTTATAGAGAGGACATTTGGCCTACTGAAGACCAGATTTAGGTGTCTGGACATAACTGGTGGGGCTCTTCTATACAAGCCTCAAAAAGTGTCTGATATTATCCTTGCCTGTTGAATTTTGCACAATGTTGCACTCAGGCACAATGTACAATCAGACCTAGCTGAGCCTTTGGTAGACGAGCATCCCACCCATGTAGCTGCTGAAAATGAACAAACAGCCAGTGGTGGCCAGACACGCCAGAATCTCATCAATTCATTTTTTTCTTGTAAGTAAAAACATATATGTTCCAAGTTATACTTTTATAGTTACATTATGTTATCTTAACAATAATGTTTTTTTATATACCCTTCTGGTAGGACACAGATGAATATGGGTTGCACACCTTTCTTTTCTCTGCTGTGTGCACAAAGGGATGTGGCACCGGTATGTTATTGTTGCACAGGTTATATAATCCCTCTTCAATTGTACTTTAGTTGTGTGTATGTGAATACAACTGGGGTAACAAAGCACTAATATTTTAGCATTGTGTTGTTCCTTATGCTAACACAATACACATATTATGCCCATACTCATTCATGCTTCTAGTATGCTTACATACAATGTTATTGGTGCAGTGTAACATGTACATCCATATGTGTACACCAGGCTGATTTACATTTTGAATGTGATTAAATATACATGGTGTTGCACATTTAACACCAAATACACACTTTGCTGTGTTGTTTACGGTACTGAAGATGGCATGTCAATGTTTGCAATTTATATATTGTTCCTTTTCATTATAGGTATATCTCCAGTATGACTGATCATGGTATGTATATTTGCTGACATCTCTCATAAGATGTGCCTACATCAATCTTCCTATAATTATTTGAAGTCAAAACCCAACATATTGGTTTAAACACAAATGTTACATATATGTACTTTCTGTATCATGTATATGCATTTAGCTACTCTTGAGCTTTCATGTGCATTGTATTAGAAAATGATTACTCCCATTTCATCACATTTTATGTATGTTTCCTTATAAATTCCATTAATGTAATATAGAGGTGTTTGGAGACAAGGGGATAACTGTAGTTATTTCTTTACTTACGGGAGATCATTCATCACGGATGAAATTGACTGATCATAAAACTCCATGCATGAATGCCTGCAATCACAACAATGCGTACTACATCTTATATTTAGCAATGTTGGTGTTTTGTAATGCTAGGAATTAATAGTCAACATTAATTTAAATTTGTGACATGTGTATGTATAAGTCACACGTGTGTGGATGTGTCCTACATGTACCAAGTGTTAAACTGTTAACAGAGAAGACAAATTTGTCACTAATGTTACTGTCATTTAGCATTTATAATTTACCAATATGACAATGTTGGTAATATTTTTGCAATATAAATCACGTCACTTCATCATTATCATGATGATAATTATCAAGTATTCTCACAATTGTAACGTCAATCACGTGCACAGTAGCATAGACACACTTTTTAAGACAACTGTTTGTGTCTGTATCAATTTGTGTAGGATCCATGTATAACACCGACAAATGATAACACCAGCTTTATTATGGTAGCTTATATCATCATATTGACTATACTATGTATTTTTAGAACGTTTAATAAACACAGTAAACTATAGTTAGTTAGGTTAATGAAATATACACAGAAACGTACTTCATTACATGATGTTGATGTCATATTCAGAACATCATGCATTGTAGGGGACCACAACATCTGGCCAATAACATTATTTGCTACAGTCCCAAACCATTTTATCAACATACCCATGTAACAGGAGATTTTTAACAAGAAATGGCTAGTTGGTTGTAAGTGTCCTTTACATTGGGAGAAGGAGTGGCTCAGTGAGTAAAGACACACACTGGCACTGAGATTTTGAAGCAGGGGAGTCTGGTTCAATTCCCGGTGTCGGCTCCTTGTGACCTTGGGCAAGTCACTTTATCTCCCTGTGCCTCAGGCGGCAAAAAATAAATTGTAAGTTCCACGGGCCAGGGACCTCAGCCAGAAAAATGTGTCTGTAAAGCGCTGTGTACAACTAGCAGCGCTATACATGAACATGCTCATATTATAATTATTATTATTATTATTATTATTATTATTGTTACATAGTTTTGACAGTCATACGTTCCATTACACAATAGAATTCACAAATGTGTTAGCAGAGTGGCAATGGTTGTTATATATAAAACACACCATGCCATAAAATGATAGTAGTCATTAAAGAACACTCAATAAAAAATCATGAGGCACTATTTTGCAACATCATTATGTTAATTAAGTGGTTATGCAATATAGGCATAAGGGTATCACATTTTTAATTGTTTGTTAATAAGCGCTGCAAGCAATATAAAATTAGTTCCATATGTAGTATAGTAGTCGGTGGCTCCTCCTCACAATCATCTCATATAAAGGTAGACTCTTCTGAAATCATACATTGATCCGATTGTATCTTCCCCGACATCTCTGAAATACAGCAAACACATGATGGTCAAATATGGCACCTTACTATATATGTATCCGTGACAACGCGTTACACAGCTCTATATGATTGTGTACATACACACGTCACTCACTTATATGTTAGAACTACAAGTGTACATTAGTATGTAATGTTTCTTTAAATTTGTAGCAGGCATAACTATGTATATGATGTGAACGTTGCCTGTATACTGAAAAATGTGCGCGCACATCTTAGTGTGCGCACGCACTTCACGCTTGGCTGCACTAACTGTTAGCGCATGCGCAAAACAAAGCGTACGTTGTGCGTTCAATACATCTTGAAAATACCATTAAACATAAAATCTTTATTTCAAATACAATGAATACGAAACTACATTCGTTCTAAACGAGTACATCTGTATTCTTTTTAAACAGACGTGTTTGGACAGAAAGGACGGCCGATAACACAATGCGCAAATGCAATACGTGTGACGTCATGTTAAACCAGCGTGAAACGCACGCTAACACTCCTCCCACTCAATTAACATTCGGCTAACGCCCAGTGAACGGCCCCAGTGTATGACACAGTGCAGTTACCGTAACTATAACAAAACAACACAGCCAATAGGCTTTGAGGCGCGCACGTCGCTTGGGGGCGGGACTTACATCCGTAATCCTTTTTAAGTACGCCTTGGGCCATGACAAGGGTCCCACGTCATACGTGGTGGACCCGCTTTTAAATGTTGCATGATAACAAAACAGGTATGTGTTAGAGTTATGTTAAAATGTTGCTAATATGGTTAAAGGGATAGGAAAGTACGTATATTTATTCCGTCAGCAATGTGTACTACTCTTTCAGGTTATACTATATTGTATTCGGCAACAATTTCTTTGTGATCGCTACATGTTATGCAGTCTGCAATGTTACGCTGTATCCACGCATTGAAAGGGAAAATGGTGGTTAAAAAAAAAAAAAAAAAAAAAACATTTAAACGCACAGTCAACGCATAACGGTTGTTATATTTACCATTCTTCTAGAATTAACTGTTCGTCTGGCTGCAACTGGTCGCTCCAGAAATGCAAGGCATTTTCATCCACGCTTGACCCACCCGCTGAATCCAGTATGACACACATCTCCTCCATGAAGCGCTCATAGGAATCGCCACTGCTTTCTTCAAACAATTGGTCGGGAGGTAGGTTCATTTCTTCTGGTTCCCATTCCAATGCATTTTCAGCTGAAAGGCTTGGTACATAATCATAGTACTTTTGTTGTTGTACAATGTGGGTTTCAGGAATGGAGGGTGCAGATATTGCAGCAGGTATCGATTCACACGGAACAGTAGTAGCGGATCCATTGCTATTGGCATTAGGAATAAATATGCCTTTCACAACAATATATGTGCCCTCTTTCAGGGTAAAATGCTTTTCCTTTGCAATCTTCCAGAAACCATAGGTGTGTTCTAGCTTATCCTGCACACGTTCAAAAAAGTCATTAGTTGATAAAGTGAATCTTATTGAGGAATTAAAATTCCGCGCATGCCTACGGTCTTGGTAATAAGGATATTTAGCTCGAATCAAATCATAGATTTGGCGTGTGCTTGCTTTGTGTCCGCGACTGTTTAAAATTGCTTCTGAAACCATGTACTTATACCCTAAAAGGGGATTCATATTGTTAACGAATTCATCAGCCATGTCAGAGTAGCACAAAAGATGTGTGCAATTCTGTCTTCTTTGCTCATCAAAATGATTCTGCTCAATGGCTAACAAATTCCTGTGTTTCGTTTTCAAGGTCAACAAAAGTAACTACTTTTACTCCTTATTTCAAACGCCAATTGGATGTGTCCTTTTAATTGGTTTAAGTTTTGTGGTTAGTGATAGGCGAATGTGGGAAAAACATGTATCATTTTTTTATCTCGTTTGTGAAAACATTCCTACACTTATTTCAGTAACATTGAGTTTTCTAGAAAAATAACAAAGAGCACTGTGTGAAAATAGTGCTTAGACAGCCATATCAGTAAATACACACACCTGCAAAATGAAATGTTTTTTTCCCACATACTTTTCTGTGTGTATTTGAAAGTCTGGTTAACTACCTGTCTGCATGAGTTTAAATACGTGTGTATCTATATATATATAAATATATCTCTCTCATAAAAATATATATATATATATATAAAGTGTATATTGTACTATATGTATAGTGTGTGTGTGTGTGTGTGTGTGTGTGTGTATATATGTATATGTATATATATATATATATATATATATATATATATATATATATAATGTATCTTTTTTTTTTTTTTTATATATTGCAGGAGTACACACAACATATTGATGGCAGTAAGTAGGCCTTGTATGAAACCTATTTAAATGGTGATAAACATGAGTGAATTAAGTCATAAACATTTGTTTGCACCCAATAATGTTAGAGGCTCACACTTAGTATAGTTGTCAAACATTAGGCCTGTATTATTAAAATAGTGTGTTTTCACAAGGAAGCATGAAGTGTATGTTTTTTGTAAATACATCTATACCAGTTTAGATAGTACTATATATATACACACACACACACACACACAGTGTGTGTCTGTGTGTGTGTGTGCATATATCAATACATACTACATATATTGTAGTATAAATTCAGAGATGTTCTTGAAACAAGAACACATAAATGATTAAAGGACAACATTACAATGGCCACCAAAGGTAAGTAATATTTAACACAAAATCCTGCTGTACACGTACAAGAAAGATGTTTGCAGTTAAATAGGTGCTTTTATAATTGCATGAAAATAATATGCACATGCAATGATTACATCAATTAACACACCCAAATGCAATGTTTTGCTGCAAAGTCAATGGCAGCTTCTCTAAACTTAGCAACTGGCTCCTGGTGGAGCATTACTGAACAGACGATTAATACATCAATATTTATAACACTATTCATTAATTAGGAGTGTTAACATTTCCAAAAATTCACGTGTACAAGAACATACTTGAAAGTTTGGAAACAACACAGTCTTCAGCATACATACAATAGTAATTAGATAATCTGAAGTCAACAAAACAAGGCCAAAGACATATTTTGTGAATTTTAAAATTTATTTTTTTTGTTCTTTTTGCGAGCGAGTAACAGGCCTGCTTGTTGTCTCTTGAATTTTCCTTTTTCTTTTGCCACCAACTTTAGGTACAACAGAGCCACTTTGAGTGGCCTCTGGCACTTCACGGGCAGGGCTTGTGGCCAGTGACTCACCTACAGGGCTTTTGGGCAGTGACTCACCTACAGGGCTTTTGGGTAGTGACTGTTCACCTACAGGGCTTGTGGCCAGTGACTCACCTACAGGGCTTGTGGCCAGTGACTCACCTACAGGGCTTTTGGGCAGTGATTCACCTACAGGGCTTTTGGGCAGCGATTCACCTACAGGGCTTTTGGGCAGCGATTCACCTACAGGGCTTTTGGGCAGCGATTCACCTACAGGGCTTTTGGGTAGTGACTGTTCACGGACAGGGCTTGTGCCCACTGACACATGTGAGCAAGTTGGTAGACACTGCACAAGTGATGGTTGGTCTGTTTCATGTGTGTCTTTTGTTGTTTTTGACCAAAAACTGGTCAGTAGTAACTGCTTGTGTTTTCTTTTTGTGGCCTCCTTTGTAGGTGTCAGCTGCTGAATTTGTACAGATGGCAGCGGTAGGATGTCGTCAGGAACCTGCACAGCAATGTCTGCTACTTGACTGGTAACATTTGGGCCTGGTGAATGAATATCAGAAGCATGTGGTGAAAACTGACATGCATGAACAGATCCTGCCTGTGAGCTGTTGAATTGTGGTACATTAGTCATTCTCCAGTAATTAGCTTGTGTTTGCTGAACAACTAATGCTTCGAATGAGGTGTTGATTTTTTGCAACTGTTTAGGCACTTCAATGAAGACTCTGTGGAGATGTGCCAATTGTGAAACTGTTTCTTCCTGCAGTGCAATCATCCTTTCCAGCACTGTCATCAGGTCAGAATGGCGACGATTTTCTGCTTCCACAATTTTTCCCTCAGAAGCTACAATTGCATCATATGTGGTATTTGCTGGACGTTTTGGCGGTAAAACAGTTTCAATTGGAACCTCTTCATGGTCACTTGCTTGTATTTGTGTGTCTATGGCGGCGGCGGCGGCATCATCATCATCATCATCATCATCATCAAAATCCTCTTCATCATGTTCTACAAATAAATGTACACATTATTAAATGGCATGTTAATCTCTGCTGTGTTACTATGTAATTGTACTGTGTCATAAGTAACAACTAACATGTTTCCATACGTTTTATAACCTCACATTAAAAACTACCTTGACTTAAGAATAATGTTTGGACTCAGTATGAAATATGAGTGAATGAAAACTTGCTGTAAACTCACAACTCCTACATGATAGTTAACATCACTAACACAATACAAGTTGCCTTACACTTCATTTTCACTGACACTAAGTAATCCTATTTAAAGAAGATGTGCAAAACAAATAATGAACATGACAACATAACATATAGAAGAGCACATATTATATGGCCACCAACTGATACACTCACCTTCTAGGTGTGTTGAGCTGGCTGACCCAGGTGAAGACACTTGTTCAGTCTCAGGTGACACATGTCCTTCAGGGGCAACTATATATAACAATAACATAAGTTTTACATTTACATGTGTAAATATTGAACAAATAGTTGTAATAACAATGTACATGCCTGTGTACTTAGAACTTTTGAGTTCCCTAACATAAAACATACTATGTTCCTGCAGTAATGCGTGAGGATAAATAGATAAAATTTGTACATAAAAATCATATGTTGTGTAGTGATATCAGTATCATAATGTACATAACTATCATGAGATGACCATTCACAATGGTTATCATGAAGGTGGTCATATTGCAAAAAGTGTTGTTTTTGGTAGAGGATATGTGTGGTACATTAATATAAGATGTGGCACACATGAATGTGGCTGTGACTAAACAAGACAACACATGCAGTGTGTGATAATGTGTCGTTGATAGTAGTAGTTCAACTATAGATATGAGTGAACTAATGTGTGACGTACGCTTTGATAAGTAATGAGTTGTTGGGGCATTTAGTAGCTAAAGTTAAGCTTTCAAATGAGTGTGATTAACTTCAGTTGTGCTAGTCAGGTTGTAAGAACGGTATTCCCTTCCCCAAAAAAGCCTAATCAGCCACACCTTTCAATTACTTGAAACAGGTGAAAATGGTGTGAACTAAGTTGACCCTAAAATGAGGCTGCAATTAGTGTGTGTGCTGAACCCCACCCCCTCTGTTGAAGTGTATGCTGTGATGAGATATTAATTGCAGCTGCTTTAACACAATGGTAGATGAGCTAAATAGTCGTGTGCAGTTTTTAAGTTATGAAAACAATGACATAAAATATGATACGTGTGCCTCATTATGCTGTCTGTATATGAGTTAAAGCAAAAATGGACCTTTTCATAAACAACTATAGATGTGTTAGTGCAAGTGATGTTTGTAGGCCGTTGCATGCAATATATTTGATGCATGCTTAAAATAGGCAGTAATGTCATGTTTGTCGGAGTAAAATAAATAAAATACACAATAATATTATACATATTTCTGTTCTGTACCTGTAGCTAGTAATAATTTCTCATTAACATGTGTTACACATGTGTACTACCCTGTTGTTCCCCATCTTCGCCCACCATCAATTGCTTCCACTGCAGCAATGCATTTTGGGAATTCACATGTAAATGAGCACGCAATGGCACGTGCTATATTAGTTACTGCTTTTAGTAGGACTACAACATATATGTCTATTTTGAGATATATATATATACAGAATCAGACATATACATATATAGATGCAGGTATGCTTATATTGTGAAGACAGTATAAAAAGCAGTGTAACTATGCAAAATAACTGTAAGCAACGACACGCCTAGTACAGTAATATTTCTCACCTGGTGGAAATTGTGAGGGGTAAATTCCTATATCACGGTCACCAGGTAAGCCTTCCACGACGACGGGAAGTAATTTTGCCCGAAGCAGCTCCTCCAATGGACTTAATATGAGACGTTGTGGTGTGGGCCCACCTCCAGTGCCAGTAGCATGCACGCGTTGGTGTTGTATTTTCTTTTTCAATTTGGACCTAATATCATCAAATCTCTTGTGACAATTCCGCTTGTCCCTCACATGATTCCCACACGCATTGACACCAATGACTATTGTGTCCCACATTTCTTTTCTGCTTGCTGAACTTGTCCGCCCTTGAAAAACATATAAAATATATGAGGTAAATGATTAATAATAGAAGCACCAGTTTCCTACACTGCTAGCTGTTCCAAGAGATAGCAAACATGCTGTTTTATGTGTAATATGTGAAGCACATGAGCATTCACTACTAAACCTATACATGTAAGCAAGGTTGCATTCATATTGTATGCAGTTATGGCAAATTGACCGCCTGTGTTTAGTTGTCCTTGTAAGGCATGATAAAAAGCTGTGTTTCCAGACTAATTAACATAGAAAGATATTCTGAACCCATATTTGCATATGAACAAAACTCAGATGACCTAGGATCACATGTATTTGAATAATAAATGTAAAGGTACACTTACCTAGTAAATGTCCATATATACTGTCATAGTGCTCCAGAATGCCAGTGACAAGAGCTGTATTTTCCTGGTCATTGAAGCGAGGATTACGTGGCTTCTCCACACGTTTCTTCCGAGCAGGTTTAGGGTCAGAGCTTGGCTGGTGCTGACTGGACTCTCCTTCTTCCAATGGAAGAGCCTCCAAAAGCTGCCCACCAGCAAGCACGCCACCACCAGACACCCCATCAGCAACTGCGCCACCAGCAGCACTCACAGCACCAGCACTCCCACTCCTAGCACCAGCACTCCCACTCCTAGCACCAGCACTCCCACTCCTAGCACCAGCACTCCCACTCCCAGCAACAGCACTCCCACTCCTAGCACCAGCACTCCCACTCCCAGCAACAGCACTCCCACTCCCAGCAACAGCACTCCCACTCCCAGCAACAACACTCCCACTCCCAGCAACAGCACTCCCACTCACAGCAACAGCACTCCCACTCACAGCAACAGCACTCCCAGCAACAGCACTCCCACTCCCAGCAACAGCACTCCCACTCCCAGCACCAGCACTCCCACTCCCAGCAACACCACTCAGTGCACCAGCAACATCACTCCCCTGAACAGTACGTTCACTCCGACGCGTACTCGCACGAGTAGCACTCCCACTCCCACCTGCATCACTCTTCCCACGCTTTGCGGGCATACTTCCAGCACTCACAAAAAACAGACAACTAATGTACAGCCAATCACACGAAACACTTCCACATATAAAACAAGACAAAGATGTAAACAAAACAACAATGGACAAAGCTCACCCAATACACAACAAGTCTCTCCGTCAATATGCAAATGTTCAATCAGCCAGCTCTGTGCGTCTCTCTCTCTCTCTCACTCCCAACAACACAGAGATTGATTAGCAGTACACGTTGCCTTTAAATATGGCGCGCAATCCAATACATGCTTGTTTCGCCTGATTCAGCAAGATTTGTGATTGGGCAACCTATCAGCACCCCGCCACGCACGCCGATACACCTGTGTGTGATCGGCTAATCATCGTGAGAGTGGGCGGATTTGTTTTCGGGTTGATTTTGAATGTATTCGGCACTTACTGCATACGGAGAGGAAAAATCGCCATTAACATGACTAATCGGTAAGCTTGCCGATTTCACTTAATCGACGCTTACTGCATGAGGCCCTATATCCATTATGATAAAGCATTATCAAAGCACACTGCAAGTAAACACTTTCTGGGTCTATGAAGTTATCTACTGTGTATACTGTCAGATAAACAAAAATATTGTAAGAGAGAGACACAGATAGTCTTGTAATCTGTTGTCTGCCACAATTAACTTGAAAGATGCTCCTGTTGATGGACTGGTACACCCCGAAGAGGTCTTATAGGGATATTGAGCCTGGTGAAACCATTGGATCCTTAGTCTGCAGGTATTGACTCAAACTCATCGTTGGTCTGGCAGATCCTGTGGTAGCTATTCCGTGGTCACTGATTGGTGTTATATCTTCTGCTGGCATCCTATTTTAATCCACTGATCCGTTTGAACTCCATACGTGTGGTTGATGGTCTGTCGGTTATTGATCCAGGCTGGAGCATGTTCACTCAGACCATGCCCGGTCTGACACTTCCAAGAAGTTCCTCATTCGTTGCTGAAGTATGCTGGTTTTGCCAGTGACAATTAAAGAAAACAGCTCAATTTAAAGTCCTCGTTTACGCCTCTAGGACTAACCGTATCCAGATCATAGATCATTTTTGCTTCAAGTTGTAACAGCAGTTTGTTACGATTCCCCTCCCCCACCCCGTAAAATGGGCATGCTTCGTAAAGTCGCTAGGCCATGATGCTTTTCTTTAAAATGCCTGGCCACAGGTTGATGTTTCAGGTCTTCTCTGTTTTCCGTGTCTGCCAGAGCCTTGCAGATTGCAGAGCGATGTAGGCATAAGCATTCCTTAAGCATGTGTGAGGTCTTGCCAACATAATATAATCCGCACGGGCAACGGATAAAATACACAACAAAACGTGACTCACAATTCATGTAGTTTTTGATCCTAATCTGGTTTCCATTGTGGGGATGTGAAAATGTTTTTCCCAGGATCAGAAATTGGCAGTTCATATAACCCTGGCACTTGTGGACTCCTGCTGGTCTCTGGAGCCACGTTTGTTATTTAACCCTCTGCTACAGTAGAGGCAACGTTTATTCTAACATTTGCCGTAAACTAGCCGGGTTACATTCTGGGTATGTGCTGGGTATGTGCTGGGTATGTTCTGGGCTAGTTTGAGGCACGTTTAAGGCATTTCTGCATTGACCCATAGGATTAACACAGCAGGGATCTCTGGCAGTCCAATTCAGTTTGAATGGGACTGCCAGGGACCCCCGCTGTTAATCTGATAGGCCATTAATCAATGCAGAAATGCTGGGGCTAGTTTAAGGAAAGTTTAAGGCATGTATTCAGAATGTACCTGGGTGTTTCCTGGGTTTTTTGGGGAATTGCCACTGGTTTTTGTTCGAATAAGAGTTGCCTCTACTGTACATCTACATAATATGTATGCATGGTGCAATGGTCAGAATAATAAAGTGAGATTGGTTGTTGCTATGACAGACAATCTTACAGTATTTATTCCATACTCTTTTGTGATAATGCTGTTTGTAACCTGTTCTTTATGCAGGGGGATTATTCATCTAAAGTCTCTCTTTATGATGTAGTGTTTCACTAATCAAATCAATGTTTTTTTTTTTTTAAGAGATTAAGGGGCCTATGCAGAGAGCAGCGCTATTTCGAAATTCGCCATTTTTTGGAGAAAATCGCGCAGAAAGCAGCAGAAAATGGCGAGTTCCGAAAAACGCGCCAATTTTTCTTTTCTATTTGTAAAACTCGCCTCGCGGCTGGCGAGAACCTCAATCTCGCCAGTTTTAAAAATATCCTAATGCAGAGAGGCGCGAACGGCATCTAGCGGCTGTTCGCGCCAATAAAATGGCGCGATTGTCTCCTTTTTGCCTCGCCAGAAAAAATTGGCAAGAAGCTGCCGCTCGCAGCCATTGCAAAGGGAAAAAAAAGGCGCGAATTTGTTTTTACACGTTTCTGAAACGCGCATCTCGCCAATTTAAACTCGCCACACGCATCCATGTTAAACATAGCAGAATTCGCACTTTTTGATGTAGTGTTTCACTAATCAAATCAATGTTTTTTTTTTTTTAAGAGATTAAGGGGCCTATGCAGAGAGCAGCGCTATTTCGAAATTCGCCATTTTTTGGAGAAAATCGCGCAGAAAGCAGCAGAAAATGGCGAGTTCCGAAAAACGCGCCAATTTTTCTTTTCTATTTGTAAAACTCGCCTCGCGGCTGGCGAGAACCTCAATCTTGCCAGTTTTAAAAATATCCTAATGCAGAGAGGCGCGAACGGCATCTAGCGGCTGTTCGCGCCAATAAAATGGCGCGATTGTCTCCTTTTTGCCTCGCCAGAAAAAATTGGCAAGAAGCTGCCGCTCGCGGCCATTGCAAAGGGAAAAAAAAGGCGCGAATTTGTTTTTACACGTTTCTGAAACGCGCATCTCGCCAATTTAAACTCGCCACACGCATCCATGTTAAACATAGCAGAATTCGCACTTTTCTGCATATGGAGAATAAAACTCTCCAAAAAAGGTACTTTTTAATAAATTCGCCAATTTTAAAATTCGCTGCTCTCTGCATAGGCCCCTAAGGGTAAAGAACAATAATTACCAGATAACATTACATTTAAGCGGAAATAGAGAACATTGAAACAGTCACACTGTATCTTTACACAAGATGCAAATAAGTGGACATTTTACCTGAGTGGGCTTTTCATATTTTAAAAGAGGCCCATTGCATTAATAAGTTGTTTTAAAAAAAAAAGAAACATGTCCGCTACATGGCATTGTCCCTTTAAATATTTTTTTCGCTACAATGACAAAGGGTGTTATCCAAACTGTCAAATGCGCACAAGACACTCTATCAGTAAAGCCATCCCAGTTTATTATAATATTTCTGCAAATATTATGCATTTCTTTTTAACCGTTATAATAGCTGCCTCATAAAAACAAATGCAGGACCTAACAGTAGTAAGTTGTGGTGTCTGCAGCTCCAAGACCACATTTGCCTTTCTCTTCTCTTTCCTATTTCTATTAAAAGGAAAGAATTAAAGCAACCAGGAATCCGAATATTCTTTATCCTTTGAAAAAACACAATGCAGTACCCTAGATACATTAGGTCAGGGGCGCGCAACCTTTTTTGGCGGCGCCCCCTGTGTTTTACCTTCTATGTTGGCCGCCCCCCTCCTTACCTCGCGCGGCGTCATGTGACGTGACCCATGGCGTCATTTGACGTCACGTTACCAGGGCAACCGTGACGTCACATGACCCGCTGCGTCATTTGATGCTGCGTTGCCATGGTCACGCGTGCTGAAGACAGCTGAATCCCGGTAAGTAGAGGTTGCAGAGGCCTCGCACATCCCCCGGCATGTAATTTAAATGCCTGGGGGAGAGCGCGGGACCTCTGCAACCACCCGCGCCCCCCCCCCCCAAAAAAAATCTCCAGTTTGAGCACTGCTGCAGTAGGTTATAAAGACATCAGTGAACTCTTACCTTGTTTATGAGAACTTAAAGAAACATCTATCAATGATGTAGGTTCTGAAATTGAAACATAAACACAAATTTACAGAAAATACACTTTAAGGGGATATTACTAAACATTGGTAAAATTAGTGTAGCCAGGTCTCCCCTGCATGTCAGCACCCCCCTCACCTCTGGCGCGATCGCGGGTACCGCCGAGTTCCAGGGCGACCCCGCGCGCCGATCGCAGGGGTGAGGGCGGTCAGGCTCTGGCTCGGGGGTTGCCGGGGACGCGTGCGGCCGGTTTCCAAGGCCGCGATCGCGTCACCGGGCTCCCGGCGCTCCCGGAGCCGGGCGTTGAGGGCGCCGCCATTCAGGAGAGACTCGCGCATGCGCAGTGAATGCTCAGGCGCAGGTAAGGCACCAGAGCTAGGGAGAAGTCGCGCCAGTGTAGGAAAAGGCAAATTGTTCGCACATGCGCAGGAGAGGCGCACACACGGCCCCAATGCCCAATGTGTTTCTAGGCTCCATGGGACTACAACTCCCATGGGGCATAGCAAGACAGGCACCAGGTGCCTCCTAGAAGCCAATAGGGCTGCAGGAAGGCTAGGGGGAGAAAAGAGATACATTTCGCGGGCTTAGAGCACGTTAGTCAGTTGGAGCCAGGGAGCTGTGAGGGAAGGAAGGGTGCGGGGAGCGAGTGCAGCTCCTGCACCCAGATAGGTACCCACACCCCAGGTAGGCCCCAACTCCCCACCAGATTAGTGGGTAATTGATCAGGGACGACCCAAGATAGGGTCGCTGCCCTTAGTGTTAGTGTGCTGTCTTGTCAGGGTCACGGCTGTCAGTGCCGTGAGGTCTGACAGGCAGGCACAGTGTTAGTGCAGTACGTTAGCTGCAGGTAGCGAGTAGCTTGTAGCGCGTTACTACAAGTGCTGCGAGAGTTAGTTAATAGTGAGGCAGAGGGGACTTGGGTAGTACGGGAGGAGGTAGTGTGGGTGCAGGGGGTCAGGGACCCCTGCATAAGATAGGCTACCCCGTATGCCCTAGGAGTTTTCCCCAAAGCCATTACAGGTTGCTGAACTGTAGGGACGGCCTGTAGTATAGCGCGTGTCACGTAGTGCAGTGATATATAGGGACACAGCGGATGTTGCGCCACCGTGCAGTGAGTGGGTGCAGTTCTTCATTGAGGCTGTTGCAGTCTTTCGGGTGGGATCGCCCTGGAGGTGGTTCCAGTGTTCTTCGGTCGCCGGATCCTTTGTGAAGCCAGTTGGAGATCCGAGCACGGGAGTGCTCGGGCAGGTACAATCCATAACATCAAGTACACCAACGGGCCCTTAGTGTAATAGTGACTGCGCAGTCACCCATTGCCTCTCTCTGCAAGAGTACGGGACATTGGGTGGGGATCCTCGGGACACTGGGTGGGATCATCTAGTGTTGGGGAAGCGTCCTGCGTGACACCGTAGTCAGTGTCGCCCCTAGAGAGGGACACCCGTTATTCTATGTTGCATGGTATTGTGATATATGCTGTTCCCAGTAAATGGTATTAGTTATTATACATCACTGTGTATTGGTTATTTGTATGTGTCCTGCGAGGAACAATTCCTGCTCTGCTAGGAACCATCGCAGGTGGAGGCGCTGCACCGAGTACGCGGTTACTCATAGTATCATTGATTGCCCCAGGTTCCCTGTGGCGGAAGCTCAGCCCTCCTGTGAGCCAACAGGTAAAGCACACACACCTGGTAACACTATATGTTCCTTGCACCCACAATATATCTGCGATTGGGGGGGGAATACCCGTTACATTAGTTTTGAATGACACAATGTCAACATTTGCTTTAGCAACACTTCTAATAAGCCAAAGTGCCAGGGTTATTATGAAAAATCTCTGACAAAAATATGTTTAGTCACAAATCTTGTTAACATGGGTAATCCAGTGCTTTCCATTGTTATGTATGCATCATATAAACCGTCTGCATACAATTTGCTTCATCTACATGATTGTGTATTGCACCATTGAAAACAATAGGAAAACATAAGCTCTTTCTCTTTGTTTTGTTTTTCGTTTTTTTAAATTAATCAGCATTACAGCACATTTTTGCTAACTCACAAAATGTTGAGTAATATTAAAAATTCAATTAAGTAGGTAGATTTTACAGTAATTTACCATTCATGTATGAGAAACATTTCCATGAATAAACATTTGTCTGTGTTGCTATTAAGGGGAAGCACACACAGGCCTATGTAAGTTTTGGTGTTACAGTAAGTTGACGTACGGAAAGCACAAAATATATTGCATTATTGCATATATGTACTAACTTTTTTTTTTAACCTAAAGTGCACATTGAGCATCAAAAATGACATTGAGAATATATAGATCAAATGTTCAAAAAAATGTACTTTTTTTTCTGTTTTTCTTCTCTCTTTTCTCACTTTCTCCTTATTTCTCTCCTCCTGCCAAAGGCCTGGGACATAGTGGTGTAAGCAAGGCTGAGCCGTGCTGAGCCGCGCTCACACTCGGCACTGAGCCCCTGCAGCTGCAATGAGAACGGCTTTAGCCGGGCACGTGCACGCGTCCGCACGCTTGGGGAAGCGTGTAGCCGGCTCGTGCACGCGTCCGCACGCTTGGGGAAGCGTGTGTCACAAGAAGTTTTCAAATTTGTCGCTCGCCGGAGCGCAGGGCCGGTCACGTGAGCGGTTCGCCCAATGAGGGCGAACCAGCTCCGTGACGTCACTGGCCCGCCCCAGACACGCCCACGGACGGCGCGCTGTGTAAGGCCAGGGAAAGCACCGCTTTCCCTGGGCCTCAGCGCGCCTCCGCACTTATTAAATCACTATGTCCCAGGCCTTAGGCTGGGGCCACACTAGCGCTGAGCGCTCTGACCATGCGGTGCTTGCCGAGGTTAGTTTTAGCAAGTGAAATTGTTCCGTCCCAGCTCACACAGTGCGCGCGCGCTCGTGCGCAGGCAAGGATGCTCACCCACACCTAACGCTTGCGTAAACAAAAAAAGAGACTTTCAACAGCGCTCAACTTACCCCCAATACCCCCCCCCCCCGCGCGCTTTGAAATAGGCAGGGAACCCAGCGCTCATGCTTGGAGAACTGGTGACGTCACCGCTCTCCAAGCATGAGCGCGGTCAGCATGGCCGTAGCCTTAGGGCTGTTATATACAGCATGCGGCCGTGCGGCCGCGCGTGCGTATGCGATCGTGCGTGCACGTGCCGCATGCTTTTTGTATATATACTGTGTGAGTATACAGTGTTGAATATACAGTGTTTGTGTGTGTTTGTGTGTGTTTGTGTGTGTTTGTGTGTGTTTGTGTGTGTTTGTATGTGTATGTATGTGTAATTTATTATTTATTAAAAAAAAAAAAACATTGGTAGAAGTAATATATTTATTACATTTGTGTAGACACACAAATACATACACACATACATACAGACACACACACATATACATACATACACATGCATACATATACACACACACACACACACAGACATACATTCAGAGCCGGTAGCGGCGCGAAAAGTTGAATTTCCTCATCTTCGCCGCTGTCTGTCGGCTCCCCTCTCCCTGCCGTGCGCTGGCGCGGCCCTTGTATAGAAAGTCTGACTGACGCCAGCCAACTAAAATTCTGCACGTGCGCACGGCGTAGCACGCGCTCGGCACTATAGAACGTGCCTTAGCTTCTTTCAGTTTCAGGACAGAGGGGATGTGGAAAGAAATAAAAAATGTGCTCGCCTTAAAAGAGTAATCCATGCAGTTTTTTTTTATTATTAATTTTTTAATAAATGATTGAAGCAGGGGGTCTCCAAAGCTGAACCCTGTTTATTCTGCCATTTATGATCAATCTGTCTTGTCGAGAAGTCGAGATCCTTAAAAAGGATGCAGAAATGCTTTCCACCGCCAAAAACCCCCAACATATTCCCGTCAAGCCTGATTTTTTTTTTATCTTCAGAGAACACCTTTGAGAGCTGTCAAGTTCTGCCAAGTGTTACTGCAATTTGAAAGTCAAACTGCATCCTGACCAACTGCTACAATCTGAATGTGCCAGACATACAAAACTGAAATAAAGGTGAACATATCAAACTGTGCTTACTTGGCATTATACACAAAGATATTTGAGGACTAATTCATCTTTGCTTTATAACTCGAGTGTAATGCAACAGGTGTCCTAAATCATAAGCAGAACAAATATGATAATAGATTAATGTGGTCTTTTTAAGTATTATTTAGCAGAATACCCCTCTGCTGGAACCTTGAAATTTAGGGCGAACCAGCTCCGTGATGTCACTGGCCCGCCCATAGACACGCCCCCGGATGGCGTGCGTAGTGAGGCCAGGGAAAGCACCCGCTTTCCCTCAGCCTCCACGCACCTCCGCACAGAAGTAATGTCTATGGACTCAGCCTAAGACTTGAGGGGAGTTTGATTTCCTATAGCCCTGGGGTGGCCAACCAGTTGAAAAGGGCTACCAACAGGTCAGGTTTTAAGGATATCCGTGTTTCAGCAAAGGGGGCTCAATCACTGGCTCAATAATAATGACTTTAACTGGCAATTAAAAACACAGGGTTCTATTAAATATACTTTAATAGAACCCCATAAAATATACACTACTTTCTCGCTCCCAAGTAACACAGACCTAAAGTTCATACAGTGAAGAGTCTACCTAATTTCCTTCCCTCGCAGCCAGAAAACACCTCAGTCCTGGGTGCCCCTCAGTGGGACACACACCATCTTTCAAAAAAACCCACACTCTGATCCCCTGCTAGAGACTAGCTTTTTGTAGGGCTTGCCACCAACCCTATTATACACGTAGTATGACAAAATGCAGTCCCACCAACTCCACAGCCATTTACTGCCTCCCTACAGTACTTCTACTCATCTCCTCTTGTATTGTAAACCCTCATTTACTTATTAACCAGTTTAACCCTAACCACATATTTCCTCTTTAAGAGCAGGGAAATGTGTGGTTGTGTGAGTAATGTTTCCCTTTCCTCTAAACTCTCACAAGCCTCCCCTTACTCTGGCCGCAACCAGAACAGCCTTCACCACAAAGTCAGAGACCACATAATGATAGAGATATGCAGCTTTCAAGATAAAAAAAAGCCTTGTATATAGTAACCTATTAAATTACATATGTATTTATCTTTTAAAAAGATAGAAATGATAAAACTCAGGCACAAGCGCTGCCAAAAATAAACAACACATCTATAGTTACAAAGGGCATCATCTGTTCAACTTTATATTGTTTTATGACCTTTTCCTTAGAGAATAAAAACAATTCATTTGATTGACCATTTCTGCTGACAAGAAAAGCAATAAAGGGAGTTTTGGAAAAATCTCGGCGTGGTTACAATTTAAAGTCGCTGTTTTTTGGAGCATTTTTTTTACTGTGATCATCAATCTTTCAATGAACCACAACATTTTGCGTTATTGGAGTAATATTGGATATCTGTGCACTAGAGGAGAGCATTTCCTTCATATTTCATGGCATAATTTCTTCAATTTACATGAATATTATAGGGCATCAGTGCAAAAATCAAAGACAGTAGATTTAGACAACGAATAGTGTATGGTACACATCATAATATTCAGATTTACTTCGTATACTGGTATATATAACGTCATTTTGTAGTTTGATTAATAAATACAGTAGCTTTATAATGTGATATTTGAGGGAACGGGGTCAGGGGAGTTTCCTGAGAAAAATGATGTGCAAAGGTGTTCAGGTTAATGTTTGTCAATGGAAATAACATTTTTTTACATGGTTCATTTGCAATATTTGTGAACACTGGCAAAAATGTGTGAAACCAGCAAAATTGATAATTTGGCAAATCGTATAGATTTCTATGAGGAAATTTGAGCTGTTGACGTTTGGTGAACTTTTGCAGACCTACGTAAAGTTTTCGCTGGATGTCATGGTCCCAAATTTGTCACATTTGCCAATTCCTACTAAAGAATACAAAACCGTGTCTCTTGTTCCAAATATAGAACCTGGCCCTTACTGGTTGTACTAGGAACATCACTAAATATGCTTTCCATATAAGTGGAGAAGCCTTCCGTAAGGAAGAACTTGTACAGACTTGGCATAAAGGTCATACAAGTTTGAAAGAAAATAGGACTCTGTATATTCTTGGCAGGAGCCTGAACAAGAGCAAACCAAAAGCAGGAACACTGCAAATACCACAGGACACCTTTGTACACTTTACAGGCAATAGAAATCAACAGGATACGTGTCATGCTTAGTAAATGTGGCAAGCTGCAATCCTACATTATACTTTTGTATGTATAACAGCTATTTACAGGTACAATACATTGAATAATAAGGTATTGCCGTATAGATTATTAGAATAACTGCACCCATTTTTGTGCAATAACACTGCATGAGTTGTAACGCATTATTGTGCGAGTTGGTATTGTGTTCACATGATTTGCAATACACACAAATAGAGCAATGACGCACCAAATTAGCAAGATTTTGCAACTTAATCGGGAGCAATAACATCTACTACATCTGTATGTCAGAAAAAGGAGGAGGGAGCACAGGGTGATTGTGGCCCTCAAAGAATTCACTTAACTGCACACCACTATATATATAAAAATTAACTTTTAATGAGTGATTACTTAAAACATATATTACCGTAGAATGGTGTAACGTGAATTAAAAATAGATTAAACCAAAAATATCGAGCATCTATGCCAACATATAAATATAGCTTGCTATCCCAATTACCCTGCTAATGAAGGTGGGATATAGGTGGCATATGATGCTATAAGTCACGTATGATCCCCTCTGGGTCAGCTAACAGACCAGATGGTGAGTATGAATTAGCCAGCGAGACTGTATGAAATTGGTGAATATGTAAACAGCCCTCCTAGTCCTGTGATATAGTATTATACACCTCTATAAATCGTAGAATAAGTTTAATAGGTGCATAAACTATGAGTGAAGAGCTAACACTCACAGCAACCAAAGATGATGAGTCTCAGGCATATGTACTGCAAAGGTGCATAGTGCACTAGGTAGGAGGTGAAGACAGAGACTCACTGGCATGTAAACACTGGACTCAAATTAGCCAAGTGTCAGGAACTGTGCACACTGACCCAGGAACTTATAACCACTACATTAAAACAGCTCCACGTAGGAGACTGACAACATTGCGCGTCCAACGCGCGTTTCCCTCCAGCAAAGGAGCTTCTTCAGGGACAAGTTTTGCTAAGGGGAGTGAAAACAGCATTTTTATACCCTGCCCGTACCCTAATTGCAAAATTAATTGATTGCAGCTGTTGCGCATGCGCGCCGCATTCGTGTTCACAACAGCACATTTATCAGGTCAAATAAACTTAAAACCCATTAACAATATAAGTTAATGCATGCTACCTTGATAAAGCTGTTATTTGTGATGTTCTCGAGCGTTTTCGTGACTTATAAGCCGTTCTAGCGACAGACCCACATACACCGAGTACTGCGCATGCGCGTGGATTTAGAGATTATTCAGTCCAAGCATATACAGATTGCACATGCGCGAACCGGTGTGGGAACGTCTAATGCGCAGAAGTGGACTGTTAGTAATAAACAGCCATCCCTAGGCACATCCTATGCCTCTATGTTAAGTACAGAGGCATAATAAAGGGTACTGGCAATGAGGACAGGCAGAGAAAAGATGCTGATTATAGCATCATGGTCCTTGCATGCCACAAGTGCATGCAAAATGGATAGAGGACCCCCCTATTGTATAATGCAGAGCAATATCTAACAAAAATGCAGTGATAAACAGAAGATTTATAAAAAGTTAAAAATAAATGAAAATATATATGCACAGAACCTGGGTGTAAATGATTTATTCTGGCATACTGTAATAGTATTAGGCCCCAAGTGTATGCACACGTTACATAACGCTGCAGTATTATAGTCACTGATTAATTAGATAGCAAATAATAATGAAGTAATATCATTCAATACCAGAAGACTGACTACCAACACGACGAACATGGAAGATGACACTGCTGTCAAGTATTTTCTAACAACACGGGACGGTAGGTTCAATAGACACAATTCATTTGGTTTAATCTATTTTTAATTCACGTTACACCATTCTACGGTAATATATGTTTTAAGTAATCACTCATTAAAAGTTCATTTTTATATATATAGTGGTGCGCAGTTAAGTGAATTCTTTGATAGCCACAATCACCCTGTACTCCCTCCTCCTTTTTCTGATTCACTTTATCAGTTCACAGTTTGCACCCACTACACAATTTTATTTATTTATTTATTTCACCCAATTAGTATGGTTTTGTGATCACTCCCTACCCCTCCCCCTGTTGTTTTCAAGTACATCTGTATGTGAATTATTTATATCCGATATGTTCAAATGTACTGTACTTATTGGAACTGCTTTGATCGAAAGGTCTTTGTCTTTAATATGACTTTTCTCTTTCTTTACTTAATCAAACAGTAATCTACTTCATTATTTAGATTACAGTGAGAAGGATATGCTTTGATTCATTAATATCCACAGTCTATACAGGTCATTTGGAGATTTTTCTGATGGAAACTGTTATATATTTCCAGGACAATAAAGCATTTTACATCCCAATGCTATTTGTCATACTAATACTAATTCACTAATGCTAAGAAAGCAATTTAAATGAAAACAAAGATATACGAAAATGAGCAAGCAATTACTTTTCTGCGGTGGGGGAGCTCGAAGTACATTATTTTGCACCCTATTTCAGAACTCTACTGCCATTTAACTTACTGCTACCCACTGTAAGTAGAAGGGAGCCATACATTATGTCAAACTATTTTCACAGGTGCCCGCCCCCTTTTAGGTTAAGCCCCACTCCTTTTAAACTAAACTCCGCCCATGTGTTCCCACCCCTTACGTATCTGGTCCCTCCCCTTCCATAACCGGATCCGCCCCTTGCGACAATTTTTGGGGGCGACGCCTCCTGTACAAAAAACTGTGGTTGACGCCCCTTCCGCCAATATTTTTTTTTTTTATTATTTACTGTATGTGTATATTTTTATTCTTTTTGTGATTGGTACATATTGTTGACGTAGATAGGATGGAGGGGGGGTGGTGTATACATATGAGGAACATGCCTGGGCAGGTTTTTCTGAATACGGCATGTCTGGACATGTTTATTTGTGCGGGGGACATGTCCGGGCATGTAGTGTGCATGTCCAGAAATTTTCAAATCATGATTATATGGTACATAAGTGAGAATCTGGTAACTAAGTCAAGTGTCATGGTTGCTTAGTGGTTTAAGGCATTGCACTCAAGCGTTGATGGACGTATGTCCTTGTGGATTTGAATCCCACTCCAGAAAAAAATCTTTTTATATATTGTTTTTTGTATATAGTATGTACAGGGGTTACCAGCGTTGTGCACAGAAAAATAAAAGCACAAGTGTATAACAGTCAAAACATTTATTTTGTTTTTAAAGTTACAACAGTTTAAGCAGAAATTAATTGCAGCTCGTACTATCAAGGGAAAAATAAAAAATAAGATAGCAACATTTTATTTACTATTCAGTCATCTATTGCATAAATAGACTAAAATCATGCCATCTAGCGGCGTTAGGGTAATACTACACAAAATAATAGGATACATTTACTATGGGACTTATTTACAGAGAGAAAAAAAAACCATTAGCAGTTTATATACAGTTTCAACCAGTCCGCCGACTGCATTAATAGATTACCCCTCCGCTTTGTTAGTATAGAGCCAGTGGTGATGTTAAACCTGCCCTGCTTAAAGAACTGTATCGCATACCAGAGGTTTTTTTCTGAAGATGTAAAAGAGGCGATGAAGGAGGGTGGTTGTCTCGTGGGTCCGTATTTTTAAACGATCCAGGCATTCTCTATTTGTCACATTACCTACAACCGTTGAGGGGATATTCAGCTCAGCCATTGCGGATAGAAAATGGGTCCATTCCTGGGGTATTTTACGCTGTATAACAGTGTGACTTTGTGTAACTCCGCGTACCAAATCCAATAGATTAGAGCCGGGTATAACCTGTTTTTTATAAATAAATTCCCCTTTGTCATCCCAACTTATAATATGTTTAGACTGAAACATTTTACTGAGCAATAACTCTGCATTTTTCTTGAAGCGGTCATTCACATTAGTAAGAACCTCATTAATCACCTTGTCAGTGTTATCTGTTGAGACATTATCCTGGAAGTGTAAAGGGGGTGAGGTTGTTGCATCAGTAGGAATTAAAAGACGTATACTTGTCTTCTCCCTTTCGCTCTGTTTAGCATGCACCAAGTATTTCTGCCGGACAGTGGTGTATCTTTTAATCTTTTCATCCTCTGATAAATTATTGCTATGTAGGATATCCTTAATTTCTGTATCTACAGTAGGCGCTGCATGACAGACTCACGTATAAGTCTTTTAATTCCTACTGATGAAACAACCTCACCCCCTTTACACTTCAGGATAATGTCTCAACAGATAACGCTGACAAGCTGATTAATGAGGTTGTTACTAATGTGACTGACCGCATTAAGAAAAATGCCGAGTTATTTCTCAGTAAAATGTTTCAGGCTAAACTTATTACAAGTTGGAATGACAAGGGGGAATTTATTTATACAAAACAGGTTATACCCGGCTCTAATCTATTGGATTTGGTACGCGTGTTACACGAAGTCACACTGTTACACAGCGTAAAATACCCCAGGGATGGACCCCTTTTCTATTTGCAATGGCTGAGCTGAATATCCCCTCAATGGTTGTAGGTAATGTGACAAATAGAAAATATCTGGATCGTTTAAAAATACGGACCCACGAGACAACCACCCTCCTTCATCGCCCTTTTACCTCTGATTTGCGATACAGTTCTTTAAGCACACCAGGTTTAACATCACCACCGGGGTTTTTACTAACCAAGCGGAGGGGTAATCTATTAATGCAGTCGGCGGACTGGTTGAAAATGTAAATAAACTGCTAATGGATTTTTTTTTAATCCTATTCTTTTGTGTAGTACTAACCCAACATCTCTAGATGGCATGATTTTAGTCTATTAATGCAATAAATTACTGAATAGTAAATAAAATGTTACTATCTTATTTATTTTTTCCTTGATAATACGAGCTGTAATTAATTTCTGCTTTAACTGTTGTAACTTTAAAAACGAAATAAATATTTTGACTGTGCTTTTATTTTTTCTGTGCACAACGCTTTTAACCCCTTTACTTACTATATACAAAAAACAATATATAAAAAGATTTTGTCTGGAGTGGGATTCAAACCCATGAGGACATATGTATATTGGAGCTTGAGTCCAACACCTTAAACCACTTGGCCACCCTGACAATTTACTTAAGTGCCAGATTCTCACTCATGTATGACATAATTACGCTTTGACATTTTCTGGACATGCACACTTCATTATTTCAGAAAAAACATGCCCGGACATGTCACCCACACCAATAAACATGTCCGGACACGTCCGTATTCAGAAAAACCTGCCCAGGCATGTTCCTCATATGTATACGCCCACATCCTATCTACGACAACAGTATGCACCAACAACAAAAAAAGAATAAAAATATACATATAAATAATAAAAAAATTAAAAATTCGCGCAGGGGGCGTCAACCATGTTTTTTTTGTGCAGGGGCGTCATCCCCAAAAATTGTTGCAAGGGGTGGACCCGGATACGGAAAGGGCGGGAACACATGGGTGGGGTTAGTCCAAAAGGGGCAGGGCGTAACCTAAAAGGGGCAGGGCACATGTCAAAAATATTTTGACATAATGTATGGCTCTCTACTGTCTATCTAGCCTATCCCCAGACTGCACGCCTCTACCAACTAGGGGTCTGAGCGAGGTCTCTCTCTATAGTTTTTTCTCTACTGCTAAAGTAACAAAACAAAATTGAAGAACGTTGGTTAATACACAGAAAGTTATAATAGAAGTTTTTTTTTTTTTTACCTTTTTGTTGTGAAACTGTTGTGGACGGTACTTTAGGTGTTTCAGGTTCTACGAATAAAGCAAAATACATAAAAACATTTTTTTTAAAAGTACTGTATGTAGGTGTGTTTTGTAGATGTGAAGAATGGGTGACACCTCAATGAGAGTTATTTAACAACAAAGATGTGCAAACTGTCCAGGAATTAGTTCTTGATTTTTTCTCCTAAATGTATGTATGTATGTCTTTATTTATATAGCGCAATTAATGTACATAGCGCGTCACAGTAGTAATACACGTGACAATCATATACATAACAAATAATACATATGACAGGTCATGGGAATAAGTGCTGCAGACATAGAAGTAACATTTCGGAAGATGAGTCCCTGCTCAGAAGAGCTTACAATCTAATTGGTAGGTAGGAAGAATGTACAGAGACAGTAGGAGGGCATTCTGGTAAGTGTGTCTGCAAGGGGCCAAGCTTTATGTATCGTGTATAGTATAAGCCACGGTGCTACTCATATGCTTCTTTAAGCAAGTGTGTCTTTAGCTGGGTCTTAAAGGTGTATAGAGAGGGTGCTATTGAGTTATTGAGGGGAAGAGCATTCCAGAGGTGTGGGGCAGTCCATGAGAAAGTTTTAAATGTGCAGAACTTTAAAGTGTTTGCAACATTTTTCTGGGGGGTTTCTAAAGGGTGTCATATTTTGCCTTTTTTCCAATAGAGGTAAAATGTAACCATTACCTGTAAATGTAACCTTGCAAATTATTTGTTTAATTTTTTTTGCACTGTTTTTTTGTGTGGTAAAACAGAACATTTGATTCATTTTGCTAATTGTTGCTAGCTGTTTGCACATCCCTAAACAACTCTGAATAATTTGCAGTTTGATTCCACATAAGGCATTAAAATATGCAAAGCTCTTTTACAGACTCTTTATAGCAAATTAAGCATTATAACTCAAACACAGGGGCTCATGCAGAGAGCATAGATAAGGAAATAGCGCCATCTTCTGGCGAAAAAAACTAGCCAGAAATCCTTAAACTCGGGAGAAAATGGCGCGATTTTTAAAAGTGCTTTGAAAATTTTTCAGAGCTGTAAAACTTGCCAAACTTGTGGCGAGAACCTGAAACTCGCCATGCTAATATAGCGTTGTATTCCAGAAGCTCCGAATCGCTGGAACACGCCAATATGTGCATTACTATGGCAAGTTTCAAATAGCCAGGAAAAGTTGGCAATTTGCAGTTTTTTGCGGAAATGAGTTAACGACGTTCCCTGCATAACACCTTCACTAACGGCAAATCTGTGGCTATTTTACAGCCATTTTAAACTTTTTTAACGTTCCTCTCTGCATAAGCCCCACAGTTCTATACAGATTTAAGGGCTGATTCTTTAAACTGCGGTCAGCCAAAATCTCCCATTCAAGTCATTGATGCGCAAATCTTTGCAAGCAAAGGCTCAAATGGGTAGATCCTCGGAAGTCCATTAAATTCTTAACGATATGCTAATGTATTAAGTGCTAATGAAGATCTTGAAAGCTCAGTAACGATATGTAAGTGCTCTTTTAGTCGTAACGTTATTATAATGGATGTTAGTGCTAATAATTTGCATAAGAGACAACATCCCCTTTAACAGCACATATCCCCAGAGCTCTATTATAGATAATGCAGCGATTAAAAGAAACTTTAGTTAGGTCAGGGATGCTCAACTCCAGTCCTCAAGTCCCACCAACAGGTCAGGTTTCCAGCATATCCCAGCTTCAGTACAGGTGGCTCAGTCAGATGCTCAGTCGAAGATTGAGCCACCTGTGCTGAAGCAGTGACTTATTGAGCCACCTGTGCTGAAGCAGGGATATCCTGAAAACCTGACCTGTTGCGGAGGGAGGACTGGAAGTGAACACCCCTGAGTTAGGTCATAGAAATAGTTAGTGTTACTCACATCCAGACCCTGAAATACATATTTTACAGAGTCTGGATAAGTGTAAGACCACAGTTAGGTACAGAATGATTTAACTATCATATTGTTATTTACTGGGCTCTTTTCTCCTCCTGTCTTTTCTTTTTTTTTTTTTTTACATTAATTAAACAACTATTCATGGTCTGGATGGGAATAATGCAATATTTGGGTAAAAATAGGATTAACACCATGTTATTTGAAGATAACGCAGGGCAGTGCTAACTTAACATGGCAACAAGCGTATGCTAATGAAATAACTCGCGGCCATTGTTTTTGCATGTATTTAGCTTTGGGGATACCTGGTAAACCAAGGGCAAACGAACGGACAATACCTATTTAGGTAACATCACATTGGTAGCCCAGATTTAATGGACTTCTGAGGATTTACCCCAAAGGCAGCTAACAGAAGTCAAATTACTGACCACAAAAATGCACCCACAGGGGAATCAAAAGGAAGTTAAACTTTCTGCCCAAGTAAAGTACACAAGTTGGCTTCAAATCCTCCGAAAACCACAGATTTGTTTAAATAATCCATTTGTAAAGTAATATTTTACATAAAAATGAAGCCAGTTTACATATAAATGCATTTACATCATCAAACTCCTGGTTTGGCTGAGGCGCTGCAACTCTCAATAAAAGCAAGCATGCTACAAAGCAATTGCCCATGCCTATTTGTTCCTCAGTTTTACTATTGTGCTTTACAGTTTTTCTTAGTCTGTGTAATATGGACATCTATTAATTAGGAAAACTAATAATCCCACTAAATGGCATATCTTTGTACAGGCTTTTTGGTGACACAGACTTGCCTTTATTGGCACCAGGAAGCTAAATGTACTGTAATCAATATAATTATCCCTTACTACAGAAGCCGCAATTACATTTAATCTATTTTATATTAGTGACTTAAATGGTCAAATTGCTGGTTAGTGATGTTAAACCATCAGATACTACTAAAAGCTGGACAATTGTTCATTCAACATACTTGTTTTCTTCACTTTAGACATTTGCGCTGTGGGAACAAAATAAGTTACAGGGCATATAAAGAAAGTGATCTTGGCAGAAAGGTGCATAATCTAGATCATAAGAAAATACATTATTCATACACAGTACTGGTATACTACAGTAAATAAGAGATCTGTAAAGCTTACAACGTTAGGAAAATTAAATATCTTGTTTGATTGAACTTGTTGTTAGTTTGTCAGGTTTTGTTAGTTTTCCAGGTTCTGCATATAAAAAGATGATAAAATACAAAATATATGTTGATTACATAAGGGCTTATTTTTATTCAAGAATTAAGGATCTTATTCGAAATTAGCCGAAGCGGCCAATGTCCAATTGCCCACGAAATGCAATTTTAATCTAATTTTTTAACTGACAAAAATAAACTTATTTTAGACACAATAAAATTGTTTTATCAATCTACTTTTGCATTGGCATTATGTAATTTAACACAATTTGATCATCTCCTTCATCATGCCATGCATAACCAATAGCCAATATTTTGTGAATTTACTGTATGATATTATTTTATACTATAACCTGCACTAAAACAGAAAATGACAGTGCCAATTGCTCACCTTTATCTTTCTTTGATGTGACAGTAGATGGTTTTACTTTGGATTTTTCAGGTTCTACCAAAAAAAAAAAAAAAAAAAAAACAAGGATCAAATAGAGTCTACATTTTTACAGCAGGCAGGAGATAGGAAAATTGTCAGATTAGGTAAAACAAGTAATCTATCTGTAGACATGTCTGGTTTTGGCTACTAATCTGCCCTGCCTAACATGTAAATCCTGGTATCAGTGCAGGCAGTGTTGGGTCCAATCCGGGTTTTCCCTTGCAGTGAGCAGCTCCCTTGAGTGAGAGGGGGGGGGGGGCGGGACAAGGCCTGTGTTCTGCCCAATCCTGTGCTCAAACTTTGGACCCTCCCCCAGGGTACCTTAGGGGCTGCACATGTAAATGCAGTGAGTTATCTCTCCCCTGAGCGAGACTGTCCATCGGAAGAGTGTGCGCAGGGCTCCACCGCCTTCCATCCCCTCCCTTAGGGGAGTGGGAATGAAAACTATACCTCCTACTCTATCAGGGAGTAGGGGAAGAGTTAGGACTGAACTTTGGGGCCCATGCCTGGGGGTTTGAGTCCAGGGACCATCTGAAGGCTGGAGGCCAAGTGGTTATAGTGTATGCTGACTGTATTCTGTGAGTTGAAGAATAAAGTTTTTCCAGTTTATATAATATACTCCTGCCTCTGAGTGCAATCAGGGGGAGTATCAGAGAGTTCTCCTGCAGAGATTGTCTCCAGCATCACTGGAGCCTGAAGTAGATGGAGGCGCTGAACCACCGAGAGAAGAACTAAACATAACCCCAAAAGCCTGTCCTGTCTTCCCCATACCACCGGCGGAAAGCTCAGCATCCTGTGAACCAGCAGGTAAACAGTACTGCACACCCTGTAACAGGCAGCTGTCCCAGAGGGTGGGGGAAACACCGTTAGATAACGTTGAAATCTATGGTTCTACCTACCCCTGGGAGAATCTAATGTTATGGGCATACTGCCTCACTATCAGGCTTAATAATGGCAATAACCACTAGGAAAATTAAACGTAAAATTAGAGATGGGCTAAACTAGATATGTGCAATCAGAACCTACCCGAACCTTATATTTTTCAAAAACAAAGCCAAAACCCAAAAATAATTTAGAACCAAAGACAAAATCAGGACAACAGACTAAGTGGTAGATCCTCAGAAGTGCGCTAAATAGGGGCAAATAAATTTATCTTACCTAATTAGGTAGCGGCCCTTATTTTCCTCCTTATTAATGGGTATTCTCAAGGCTAATGATATGCAAAAGTAAGGTCCATTAGCAAAATGACCAAGGTAACGTTACCTGGTTGAACGGGGATTACCATAGACTAACAAAAAGTGCACTGCAAATGCACACTGGGAAAGAATGCTATTAGGGAACGTTAACACCACAGCTGTAACTACCAGCATTGCCCAGTTGATGGGATATGTTAGTGTCCTGACCTGGACAATGCGAGAGAGCAGGGACGCATTGCCTGACACCTCATTCCCAACCACATCAGGTATCATTTGTAAATATGTTTATATATGTTTCTTATCTGTAATATATATTATATGTTTGTTGAATATTATATACCGTATGTTAACACAAATGTTTTTTCTTTTTTACACACAGTTCCTGAACTGTGATTAATTAAATAATATTTTGGCTACTTCTGTCTCCTTGAAAAATCATTTTCTCATATGTAGATTCATTCTGGTAAACTCATATCTTTATACCAGGGGTGCGCAAACTGTGGGCGATATTCTGGGGGTGAGGGAGGGTCGTGGCAATCATGTAGCCGGGGATTGCGTGAGGCCTCTAACTTTACTTACCTTAAATTTACAGCGACGCGTCGCCATGGCAACCCGGCATAAAATGACGCCATAGGGTCACGTGACGTCATGTTGCCTTGGCAACGTGATGTCACATAACCCCACTGTGTCATTTGACGTTGGGAGAAGAGTTTGCGCACCTCTGCTTTATACCATAAATAATATATAAATAGTTGGCCAAATAAACATATCTATAATTCACTTTCATCATTAAACACATATTCCAGTTAATGCCTTTAAAAAAACAACAATTATTATTCATTTGTTGCTGTGATTCAGCAATTTATATGTTGCACCATTTACTGTATCTGTTAGAATGACACATCATGAAAGGGTTAATCTCACACCTTCCCTTTTCACTTGTAAACTATTTGGAGAAATAACACAATGCTCCTTAGGGTTTAGAAGTGAGTAGGGGCAGCTTTCAGCGGGCACTAAATATGGTTACATCATTAGCATAACATTAATAGTAACGGAGGTCTGACGATCTCCATAGGCAGTTAAAGTGCTCATTACCATATGATTTAAATATGAAGAAGCATAAAGTATTAACATGTAATGTTCCCTTATTTTTATAAAAATGGCCGGACAACGCAGCGCTAAGCAGCTTTGGGGATATGCGTTACTGATATGGATATGTTAAAATGAGATAATGTAACCTTAAAAAAGAGGATCTACCCCATAGTGCCCATCTCTAGGTCTTTCTCGTCATATCTTTTTTTATTATTTTAAGTTTTTCAGGTATATTTTTTAAATTTCCATTATTATCGATTTGATATTTTTTTTTTTTATAAATATTTTTCCTTTATTGGTGTCATACATCGCAGGGGTACATGATACCGACACTGGCTCACAGGCCAACTTGTAAATACGGCGCAGTACATGTACATGGCATGGGAGAGGTAAATGACACACAATAAACCCTTTTTCCTTCTTTCAATAGTGAAAAAGAGAGGGGGAGACGAAGGAAAGGTGGATAGTTGGGAACGACTTCGGGAAGAAAGGGGGGGAGGGGGGAGGGGGTTAAAGGGTTCGTCGGCCGTAGGGGGGGGTGGGAGGAGTAGCTGGGGGGTTTATGTGGGGGTTGGTAGTCCTGTCCAGGGTTCCCAGGTAGAGTAAAATTGTGGGGTTTTTTGCTTTAACATTGCCGTCAGTTTTTCCATGCTCATAATTCCGTCTATTCTTGAAATCACAGTTCTTCTGGAGGGGGCTTTAATTTTCTTCCATGCCGCCGCGACACAGCATCGCGCAGCTGTCAGTATTGCCGCCGCGAGTCTGTCCGCCGGGGCAGGGAGGTCGTCGATTGGTTTTCCCAGCACGTAGGTCAGCGGGTCCAGGGGTATTTCTATATCCAGGGTCTCGGACAGGTGGCCCTGGATCCGGGACCAGAATCTTTGGATCTCCGGACATGGGGCATGTCCCCCCTTTGACCACAACCTCTCCAGCATTCGTCTGAAGTGCCTGGGTAGATTTGACTCAGTCTACTCGGGGTCAGGTACCAGTGGAATAATATTTTATAGATGTTTTCTTTTGTGACGGAACAAGTTGAGGTTTTGGTGGCTGCTTCCCAAATATCCTCCCAATCCTCAAGGTCCAAGTTGGTGTTTAGGTCTTCATTCCATTTCTGCATATATAGGTGGTTAGGGGGGGGCTGAGATGCTTCGAGCGTTTTATAAATCTCTGATATGAGGCCCTTTTGGTATTCGCCTTTGAGGCAGAGGGTCTCGAATCTAGAACGCGGCGGGAACTTGAGGGTAGGGGACTGGGTTCTTAGGAAATGTCGGATCTGGAGGTATTGGAAAATGGGCAAGTTGGGGGACGTGAATGTGGTTCTTAATTCCGGGAGGGACATGGCCTCGTCTTTTTCCAGCAAATCCGCAACCACTCTGATGTTTAAGCCTTGAAATTGGCTGAATTGGGATCGGGCGCATCCGGGTGGGAAGTCCGGGTTCCCGAATAAGGGGGTCAGTTGAGAGGGGGTTGAAGCTAGGCCATATTTCCCTTTGATTTTTAACCATGTCGACCTCGTGCATCTCATTGCCCCGAGACCAAGTCTCAGCGATTTCCTGTTTTTGAGAGCTGGGGACCACAGTAGGGTCGGGAGGGGGTTCGGGAAGGCGTGGTGTGTCTCGATCTCCAGCCAACAATTGGTGGCGGGGGAACTGTTCCATACTACCGCCTGCCTCAGTTGGGCCGAAAGGTAGTATCGGAGTATGTCCGGAGCCCCCAGGCCCCCTCTCGACCTTGAGGCTAATAGGACCGATCGTGGGACCCTGGCTCTACGTTGTTGCCATATAAATCTTAAGATATGGGCCTGAATATTCCTCAGTTCTGCTAGTGGGACAGGGACGGGGAGGGTCTGAAAGAAGTAGAGCAAGCGGGGTAGGATGTTCATTTTGGTGGATACTATCCTTCCGAACCAGGAGATCTGGTGGGATAGCCAGGTCTCAAGATCTTTTAAGATCTGGCGGAAGAGGGGGGGGTAGTTAATTTGATACAGCGAGTTATATGAACTTGCTATTTTGATTCCGAGGTATTTGATGTGGGAGGTGTTCCATTTATATTTAAATTTCTGTTGTAGGGCTGACCATACGGGGTTCGGGAGGGAGATGCTAAGCGCCTCCGACTTGTCAGTATTGACTTTATAGTCTGATAGTTGGCCAAATTCGTCGAGGAGTTTTTCTAGGTTAGGGAGGGAGGTGAGGGGGTCTGACAGAGTGAGAATTATGTCATCGGCGAACAGGGATATTTTGTATTCCCTGTCTCCGATTGGGATACCTTTAATAGTGGGTTCAGTTCGAATTCGGGCGGCCAGGGGCTCTATGGATAGGGCGAAGAGTAAAGGGGAGAGGGGGCAGCCTTGTCTGGTGCCGTTTTGTATTTTTATTGGGTTGGAGCGGCCTCCTGGGAGTTTTAGTAGGGCTGTTGGATTAGTATAGAGGGCCCGGACGCCGGCAAGAAATGGTCCGGAGAAGCCGAATTGGCGCATCGTTTGGTCTAGATAGGACCATCTGATGCGGTCAAAGGCCTTCTCCGCGTCGAGACTTAGTATCAGGGCCTGGGATTGTTTGAGGTGCACGTGGTCTATAATATCAATAATTTTGCAGGTGTTGTCAGAGGCCTGTCTTCCTGACACAAATCCCACCTGGTCTATATGAATTAGCCTTGGGAGAATAGGATTCAGCCTGTTTGCTAGGATTTTGCTGAAAAGTTTGAGGTCAGAGTTTAGGAGGGATATTGGGCGGTAGCTGCCGCATTGAAGGGGGTCTCTGCCCTCTTTATGTATAATAGCCAGATTGGCTGCCGACATAGTGTCTGGGATCTGTTGGTCTTGCATAAAGGAGTTGTACATTTCTAGGAGGTGGGGGGACAGGGGGCCTACAAATTTTTTATAGTACCCGTTGGAAAATCCGTCGGGTCCGGGTGTTTTAGCTAATTTAAGTGAGGATATCGCTTTTTTTAGTTCCTCTAGAGTTATTTTCTTGTTTAAGAACTCGAGTTCTTCCTGAGTGAGGGATGGGAGGTTGCATTTGGTTAGATAGTCGGATGTATTTTTGGCGATATCTTTTGGCATGCTAGTTGGGTGGAGATTGTAAAGATCTGTGTAGAACTCTGCGAACTCATTCGCGATGTCCTTCTCGTTATAGGAGACTAGGCCGCTTTTAGTCCTGATCTTTGTGATCTGGGTCTTTGTCTTCAAGCCTCTTAATTTGGAGTCCAGAAGTTTGTCCGCTTTGTTGCCCTTATCGTAGAACCGCTGTTTGGTCCATTTCAGGGCTCTCTCTACCTCGTCAAGTTGCAGCACTTTTAGGTCGGATCTCGCTTTCTCGAGTGTTCTGAACACCTTTTTTGATAAGGATTGTTTGTGTGAGCGCTCTAGCGCTAGGATTTTATCCGTGAGTTCTTTCTGGGCTCTCTGTTTAAGTTTCCTCTTGTAGGAGGCTATTGATATAAGTTCCCCTCTGATGGTGGCTTTGTGGGCCTCCCACAGAGTTGCTGCTGAGGGCACTGAACCTTTGTTTATTTGGAAGAAGGTGATCAGTTTTTGTTTCACTGTTTTGACTACTAGTGGATCGTTGAGAAGCGAATCGTCGAGTTTCCAATTATATGTTAAGGACTTGACGAAAGGTAGAGAGAGGGTGAGTACGATAGGGGCATGGTCAGACCACGTTATTGGGCCTATTTCGGAGTGGGAGGATGCCTGGAGTACATTATTGGTGCCCAGAAAATAGTCGATCCTCGAGTAAGACTGATGGGGGGTTGAGTAGAAAGAGTAGTCTCGCTGACCCACGTGCTGGGCTCGCCAGATATCTGTCAGAGAGTACTCCCCGAGGATATCTTGGAATTTTTGGGCTTTTGTCTGTAGTTGGATGGAGTATGGGGCAGTAGTTTGGCCTGATCTGTCATGGGCTGGGTTAAGTACCATATTTACGTCTCCGACTAGGAGAAGGGAAGAGAGCGTCGGTTGGTCGAGGGTGCTAAGGAGGTTCTGTAGGAATTGGGTTTGGTTGGCGTTTGGGGCGTAAATATTTAGGATGGCTAAGGGGGAGCCTGAGAGCGTACCTTGGAGGAGTATGTACCGTCCCTCGGGGTCTTTAGTTACCGTCGTCAGGGCAAATGGTATGTTGTTTTTAATCAGGACGGCCACCCCTCTTTTCTTGCTGGGGGAGGAAGCGAAAAACGCTTGGGGGTACACGTGTTTAAATGTGTTTGGCGGGTCTGCGTTGTTATAATGGGTTTCTTGGATACAAATTATATCCCCTTTAGTTTTTCTAAATTCTTGAAGGGCTAGTTTGCGTTTGCGAACCGAATTAAGGCCTTTGACATTCAGGGAAATAATTTTGATCGACGCCATCAGTGTGGAGGGGGGGTCTCGGGGATAAGCCCCTGTCCCTGAATTATTCCCATGTCAGGGTTGGTTCGTGCGTCGGGTTGAGTATGTGGGGGGTAGTCCTTGGTGGTCCCACAAGGGGTATTGGGGGGAGGTCGAGGGGGGAGGGTGGGGTGGTGGGGGAGAGGTGGGGGGGGGGAGGACACAGGAGGACAAGAAAGAGAATGGGCTGTCTTGGAGCCCGAAAAAGGTTCCTCTTGACATTTTGATGTCAAGGGGATGGGGTGTAAAAAAAAAACCCCTGGGAGAACTTTCGGGGCGTCACTCACGGACCGTAGCCAGAAAGAAGGGTCCAGCACCCCCACCCCATTGCTTATGGGGGGGGGTCCCTAGTAAGGAAGGGCACCTCTGGCTTATGGAGGCCTTACTCTCCTTTGGTTTGGGCCATAGATAATCTTTTACATCCTTAGTAAACATTGTTTTCTTCCCTTATGTTAAGTCCTTGTCTGTGTGTTCTTTGTGAATTCCGGGGGGGGGTGGGGGGGGGGAGGAGGGAGGAAGGGGGGGGGGGAGGGGGGGGAAGGGAGGGGGGGGCGGGGGGTGTTGGGGAGGGGGGAGGGGTGGGGGGGGTGGATGGGGGGGGGCGAGGGGGGGGCGAGGGAGGGGGGGAGAGGGGGGGGGGGTTGGGGGGAGCGGTGGGGGGAGGGAGGGGTGGGGTAGGGGTGGGGGGGGGGGAGGGGGGGAGGGAGGGGTGGGGGGGGTAGGGGTGGGGGGGGGAGGGGTGGGGGGGGAGGGGTGGGGGAGGGGGGGAGAGGGGGGGAGGGGATAGGGGGGGGGAGGGGATAGGGGGGGGAGGGGATAGGGAGGGGGCGGGGGGCATTTGGTGAGGTAGGGGGGGGAGGGGGGTATCTGGGAGTAGGGTGGGGGAGGGAGGGGGGGGGGCGTGCGGAGTACGCATAGGTAGCATATAGGTTAAACCTTGCTCTCGGGGGGAGTCCCAGTCTATGGCTGAGGCTTCCCTTGTGCTCTGCTATTGTCAAATTGCTACATTGGAACATCTTTAAACATTGGTTTATAACAGTGTAGGCTCCCCTGGGGGGGACAAAGAGGAGAAAAAAAAAGAAAAAAAAAGGGGGGGGGGACAAGGGGGGGGCTAGCATATAGTATACACATAGTTAGCAGGGGGTTAAAACCTTGTTCTCGGGGGGAGTTCTCATCATAAGCCTAGGTTTCCCTTGTGTTTTGCTGTTATCAACTGCTCATTGGGATGCGTTCAAACATTGGTATATAGCACTACAGTTTGGCATAACATAGAGCGTTTCTTCTCTGGGGGGGGGAGGGGGGCATACTGGGGCAGGGGAGGGGGGGAGGGGGAGCACATGGTATACCAGAGTTCAGCAAGGAATTTAAACATTGCACTCAGGCGGAATCACGTTCTTAGGACGAGAGATCCCTTACATAGCACCATTTTAAATTAGAACATCAATAGTTATTTATACATTGGCATATATCTATACACATTGGGTAAACATAGTCCGGATCTCTGATCTTGTGGGGGGGGGGGCAGGTCAGGGAGGGGGGGGGGAAAGCTGTCTGCGGCAGGGAGGGGGGCGGGGAAATCTTTTGGGGGGCAGTTTAACTTTGTATTTACTTTGACTAGTGGAGGGGGGGGGTAGGAAGAGAAAAAATGGGGGGGAAGGGAGGAGGGGGGGCATCTGGCTTATTCGAGTGTTTGGGACTTGCCTCTGAGGGGGGCTTAGTTTTGGTCTGGGGGGGTGTTTGGAGGTGAATAGCTGAGGCTTTTATAGTGTGTCAGCTGTTGTGAAGTGGGCTGAAGTATCCAGTACCACACCGGCTCAGGTCCGGGGGGGGGGAGGGGTAGGGGGGGTGGCGGGGGGGGGGAATGTATGGGGTGGAGAGGGGTGGGGGGGGGATTGAGGGGGGGGCAGGGGGATTCAGGGGGGGGGCATACACTTGCGGTTTCAATTGGGGGGCCCTATGACTCTGGGGGTGAGCCTCGGTAGGGGTGCTCAGTTGATTCAAGGCCTTGGACATATGTATTTTTCGGTTTGACAGCAAGGGGGGAGAGGTGGGGGGGTAGTTCGGGGGGAGCGCGGTAGGCTGGAGAAGTGGGGCTTTCTTTGGGGGATATTGGGGTACAACATCTTTGCCATAAGGATGGGAGAGGGGAGAGGGGGGGGGGGGAGGATTTTTGTTCATACAACCTGCCACTTGCGGGAAGGGAGGGGGGGTGGAGGTTGCCCCCGGGGGCGGATCACGGGGTGCTGAGTCCGTATGTGGGGTCTCCGGGCCTGATGTCCTGGTGTGTGGGCTCTTTAGGTTGGGGATCTTGGGCATCTCTTGGCCATCGGGAGCGCCAACCGGGCATGCTTATGGGGGAGAGCAGCAGCAGGTCCGCGGCTCTGGTGTCTGTGTCTCTGATGGTGCAGCCCCGGAGCACGTGAGTGACACGATAGGACCGCGCCCGGAGAGGAGCAGCTTGGTTGTCGATTCCTCCCGTTGCTGCCCGAGACACCCCGAGCGGGGTCCCGGTTCCCCTCGGTCTCAGGTGGGGGCGGTGAAGGTAAGTGGGCATTTAACGTGTGTGGGGGGGGGAGGAGGGGAGGGCTAGGGGGGGGGGAGGGGGGGGAGGAATATGGGGAGGTAATGGCAAGGGGAGGGGGGGGGTAGGGTTGGGGGGGGATAGGAGGGGGGGGTGGGGAATTGGGGGGGGAGGGAAGGGGAAGATAATTTCGTGGGATGTAGTCTAGGGGGACTCGGGGCCAGGGGAATATTTTGTTTATTGCGGATTCTTATGCTGGGTGTATACTGTGGTCTTTAGGGCCTCTAGGACTGCGTGGGATGACTGCAGGGGCCGCGTGTGGTTTCCTTGGGCCTCACAGCTGGCTGGCTCATCGGGGTTCACCGGAGGCGTTGGCTCGCCAGTCTTTCCGATGTGCGGGGGGCTTCTTGGGGGGACGTCTCCGGCGTCTCCTCAGTACTGGGGCGGTTGCTCTTCTGCGGTGGGAGAGGGATTCCTAACGTTTTCAGGAAGTTCTTGGCGTCTTCAGGGGTTGTTGCTGTGTGGTGGCGGCCATTGCGCAGCACCACTAGTTTGAAGGGGAATCCCCAGCGGTACTTTACCCCATGGTCCCTGAGGTAGGAGGTGAGTGGGCGCAGTGCGTTTCTTTTATTTATTGTTAATTGGGAGAGATCGTTATAGAGTTGAATTTGCACTCCATCCATAGTCACAGTCCTCACTTCTCTAGCCGCTGTCATGATGCGGTCTTTAGCAGAGTATGCGTGCATTCTCAGCACCACATCTCTGTGACGATTTGGGTCCGCTGATTTCTGGGCCAGGGCTCTGTGGGCGCGATCTGTGTGTAGGTCATGTTCTGAGAGATCAGGGACGAGCTGCAGGAAGAGTCTGCGGAGGTATGGTTGGAGTTCTTCGTGGGTGATGGATTCAGGTATATTTTTGAGGCGGATGTTCTGCCTCCGCTCCCTGTTCTCCATGTCTTCTAGTTTGTCTTGTATGTGTCGGATCGCCTCTCCGCATCTCAGTACTTCCTCGTGGGTCTCAGCCTGTTCGTTTGAGATTCCCTCCATCTTCACCTCCAGATCTTCCGTCCGCTCCGTCAGCGCTTCCACCTCTGCCCGGATGGTTTGGAGGGCCTTTTCCGTGTCTTCCTGGACTCCCCTCCTCATTTTAGTAATTAGGGCATCAAAAAAGTCTTTATTTAGGACGGGGGGGTCCGAGTCAGTCGGGCTGTGTCGGCCGCTGCGCGCCTCGTGCTCTGGATCCTCTCCGGCGCCATCTTGCTCTTCGGGGCTGATCTCAGCCTGGCGTTGCGCCGGAGGGAAGAACTTGGTGACGGGGCATTGGTTTTTTCTCTGCGGCTTCCCTGCCATCTCTCCGGTGCTTATTCCTGGTGTGGGGTCAATTTTCGGGGGGTTTGGGATGTAGAATCAGCTTATTCTAGTGTATAGATTGGTGAGGGTGCCGGGAGCTCTTCCACTAGCAGACCATCGGCTGTGACGTCACCGGAAGTCTCCCGATTTGATATTTATTTTAAGTATTTGCCAAGTCTAATTATGCGATTTTAGCCTTTTCCTGCTTAATTTTCGTTTTTTAGTAAAGTTGTTTAGTTTAGTAAAAATCAAAAACCAGAAGCAAACAAAGCAAGTTTTGGGTAAAACTGAAAATGTAATAAGATCTTTTTAAATGTCAAAAAGGCAGACATTTTTTAGAACCAAAACACAAGTGAAAGTTCCCACCTTTACTTAATGGGGAGAACTCAGAATTTACCAAAAATTATAATGCAGGAAACTGTTGCCTTAAATGTGACATTGTTTATAACATAAACAAAACACATTGTTACTATAATGTTAACTACTGTACATGAAACATCTGTAAAACTTATGAAGTTGTAGGATAATAAATACCTTGTTTGACTGAAGTTGTCGTTAGTTTGTCAGGCTTGGTTAGTTTTCCAGGTTCTGCAAATTAAAATATGGGATAGTTAATCCAACATAAATTAGTCACAGCACTTAAAGTGTACACATTATTTAAATTGTAAATATATACAGGCAATCTAGAGTACAATATTAAATCAGACGTTGGGATATGAATCTCATAGTGTTTATAATGAACTTAAAAGTGCAGCACGAGATAGCAGTAATATGCATCAATGGTATAATAGCCCATGTCTAGTAAGTGGAGCTGTCCAATAAGAATCCTTCCGGCCACACTGGACACTTTACAGCCCATAAAAATTATCCAACATGTATCTTACAGAGGTTCTCTAAAGGCATAACACTACTAACTAAATACTGTATGGTCCAATATACTGAGTTGATGCTATGTATAAGTTTATAACATGTAGAAATAAAATATCTAATTTTTATAATGACTCATAAAAGATTATTTTACACAGATAATGACATTGTTTAAACTTTTGTATTGCCCTTCTATATTTCCACACAACTTAATCACGTCCTTGATCAAATCTTGCACAACCAATAGCCATTATTTTTTGTACTGATGATGTTCAAATACGTGTCAGACATTAATATTATGCACACAAATAATAAATTACAGCGCTGATTGTTCCCCATTATCTTTCTGTGGTATTACAGTAGATGGTTTTACTTTGGATGTTTCATGTTCTACAAAAAAAAGAAACATGAGGATCTAATAGAGTCTAAGGTTTTACAGCAGGCCGGAGGTAGAAAAATCGAACAATGAGGTGAGACAAGTGGTTCTTAAAGTGGTTATTAAATTGTCCATCTCAGGTGTTCCTCACCATATCTTTTAAAAAATGTTAACATTTTACCATCATAATATTTAATATTTATAATTATTTTCACGATTTGAAATTTATTTTAAGCATTTTCAATCCTGATTATGATCATTTAGCATTTTCCTGGTCAATTTGAGATTTTTATATAATTTGGTCAAAAATCAAAACCAAAACAAAAAAATACATTTTGGCAAAACACGAATATTTGTTACAACCAAAACACAATTAAAGGTGACCAGTCTTACTTAACAGGACGACCTCCAGGTTGTGTGAAATCTCTAGTACAGAATTTATCAAAACTATTTCAAGGAAGTTAAATGTGACATTTCTTTAACATGCAAAATAGATTATTATACACAGTTTACTATATAAGAGATACTGTATGTAAAGATTGCATCATTGTAGAAAAGTAAATACCTTGTTTGTCTGAAGTTGTCGTTAGTTTGTCAGGTTTAGTTAGTTTGGCAGGCTCTGCATATTAAAATATTATAACAAATATATTATCTGTTGATTACATAATCAAGCTCCTATTAATCAACTACATTTAATTACAACTGGAAAAACTAGGATAGTTAACCCAATCTAAATTAATCATAGCAATGAAAGTGCACCCATTAATACAACATTTCATTGAAAATACGAAAAGCAAGGAATCTGCGCTTGTGCTGTTTCATGGATTTCAACTTTAAGGAACCGCTTGCAGCTTTGTCTACGGAGCAACTCCCCAGACTCACGACGAAGCCCGCTGTTGCGAAACGCGCTGAGGTCACAAGAGGCTGTTCAATGTGCTCAACCATTGGCTGGGAGAGAGGAACCAGGAAGCGCGAAAGGAGGAGAAATCTGCCGTGCTGAGACAAGTCCGGCCTCCCGCTCTGCAGTTTATGGTAGTATCTGTCTCCCCTTTGTGGTCTCTTTAGCTATTTTGCTGCTGTTGAACACTGTAATTGAGTGTTTTTTTGGCAATATTGTTATTTGTGTGGCTTTTATAAGCCAGTCTCAGTCCTGTATCCTTGCTGAGGAGGGATTTTGCATTTATTTTATATTAATACAGATGAATCCCGTTATAACACAGTGCTTGGGGGCCACATAATGAGACCATGTTATAACCGGGATCACATTAAAAAAAATGGCCGCCGCGATCAGGGGTTCCGCATCTGCCGGAGGGGGCGAGCTGGGATAACTCTCCCAGCTGTCCCTGAACTCGGTTCAGCAGCACCCCCATGCAGGACTTACCCGGAGCAGCAGCTCATCCCTGTGTAGTGTAGGAGTAGCCGGTTGAGTCTGCGAGAGGTTAGGAACGGGGGAGGATCTCACTCACAGAAGCTGGGGGATAGCTGACATAGCTGTCTCTTTGAGTCCCCCGGAGCCAGCCTTTCTCCTGCCCCCCCTCCCCCCTCCACCCCCCCCCTCCACCCCCCCGAGGTACTGTGTGTTTTTTTTTTTTTAAAGAAGGGAGGTGCCGGCAGCAGCACAGGCATCACAGACTCAACAGAGGTAGGAGATCTTTGTGTGTGTTTTCCATTCTTCTTCCTCTTGTGTTGGAAATACAAAAGAACAAACATGTCCCTAATGAATGCACTAAATGATATGTTATTGTGAATTTATTTTAAAACCATTTTATATTCATTTAAAAATGTTACATTGGTAAATCAAATCTATGGCCAATTCATACATATACAGAGATCAAGAAGATAAGTAATATCATTAGGCTGCTATACTAAATGTTTGTTTAGTAAATAACATTTAATTAAACTGGTGGTGTTAGTACACTTCACATCAGTACTTGATTTACAAAAACTCCACACTCACTAGTTCAGAATGGAGCACAAAAACCCCTTTACGTGGTCAAAAAATAATAGGAATGCAGTCAAAAAGGTAGTTGATTACTTATATACATAATTACACAAATGGTTGTTCACCTTTATCTTTCTCTGGTATTTCAATAGATGCTTTTACTTTGGATGTTTCGTGCTCTACAAAAATAAGAAATGTGAGGAACTAATAGAGTCTAAGGTTTTACAGCAGGCAGGAGGTAGGAAAAACGAACAATGAGGTGAGCCAAGTGGTTCTTATCTGCTGTCCCAATCTATGTATCTATCTACCTAACATACATCAAGGTAGCCACAGAACTTCCTCTTTTGAAACAGACAGCCATACTGGGTGCCCTGGGAAGCAGGCTCTTCACTGATTGATCATGGGAGAACGAATCAATCGGTATCTCAAATCATTGTATTTCCGTAAATTACGGAACTGCTGCATTTATTAAAAAAAAAAATAATTGGCTTGGCTCTCCTTTAATTTATAACATAAATATACCGGGTCAATATAGGAGAAGTAAGCGACCCCCACCCAGCCATAGTCGGGGGGGTTTCATGACCGGGGGGGGGCGGCCTTCCCCCCTCTGGCCCGCCCCCGCATCGCCCTCCCCTGTCCAGGGGAGAAGCCAACCGTTGCCTCTTAAGGCCAAGCTGGCGGGGGCAAGTCCTCTTTGCCACCCGCCAGCGAATTGAAAGGACCTCCAGCTGGACCTCTCCCCGCCATGTAAGTTACCCCTTTCCCCGTGGGGGGGCCCTCCGGGGGGCCCTCCCTTCTCCGATTGGGAGCATAGCGCAGGGGGACCCCCCCCCCCCTTTCGGGGGGATAGCGTGGGGCCGTGGCGGACGCCGAGGGGTTCAGGATCCCCTTTTGTCCTGCGGGGAATAGTGGTCGAGGCAGGGGGTTTTGTGTGCTGGGAGAGGGGGCTGGCGGAGGCACGCGACCCGTGCAGGTGGGGGGATCCAGTGCCGGGTAGGAACGGGCCGGTGCCTCGTCGCGTGGACGGGCATACGGGACGCGGGCTGGCTTTCCCCCCCCCTCCCGATGCCTCGTGGTTTTCTCGCAGCGATTGCGGGGGAATCCGAGGGGCAGGCGGCGCTCGTGAGGTGCTGGTGGCTCATGGGGCAGAGCAGCGGGTCACAGTGTGTGAGGCCCAGGGAGCTAATCCTGGGGCAGGTACTGAGAGGGGCTAATGTTTTTGCGCTCCGCCACGTGGGCTCTCACAATGGAGAGGCACATGCGGTCGAGGGAGGGGGGAGAGCGGAGCGGCCAGCCATGCAGCTGGTGAGGCGGCTGCTCCCGCGGTTCCCCCTCCCATTCCCTTCGTTCAGGGTTAGGGGGGACATATGGGTAAATAGCATCGATTGTGGGGGAATAAAAATACAACAAATAAATGTGGAATATATGCAGGCGTACATGGGTACGTAGATGTAAATAGGTGGGCATATATGCATATATGCTTGTGGGTATGTATACATGTGTGTGAGGTGCGATATATATATATATGTATGTGTATATGTATGTGGGTAAATATATATATGTGTACATATGTACAGGTATATATATGTATGTAGGTGGATGTAGATGGGTGAACATACATGCATATAGGCTTTTGGGTATGTTTATATATATATATATGTGTGTGTGCGATATGTATATTTATCTGGGTAGATGTCTATATATATGTATAGGTATATGGGTATATGTAGGGGTATATATATGTATACGGTTATATATAGGTGGGTATATATAGTTTATGTATACGGGTTTATGTGCAGGAGCATATATATTATGTATGGGTAGATGCAAATATATGTATGGGTAGATGCATGTATAGGTATGTATACGGGTATGTATAGACACGTGTGTGTGTGTGTGTGTGTGTGTACATATTTGTATATGTATATATATATATATATATATATATATATATGGGTCTGATTATGTAGATATGGGTATTTAAGGGGGACATGTGCAGATATGTGTATATATATATATGTGTGTGTATGTAAATGTGTGTATGGGTATATATATATATGAGACGGGTGGGTACGTAGATATGTGCGTACATATGGGTTTGTGAGTATATGTGTATATATATATCTTATACTATATTAGTGAAAGCACTGTATGTTTGCCTGCCTGGATGTCCGGTGTCCCTAGGGGAAATCTCATTGGTCCCTTGGGTCGCCCGCCCCCACACACCTCTCATTGGCCTGAGGCGGAGTGACGGCCCACACACACACACACACACACACACACACACACACACACACAACACAGCAGCTCTATACACACACACACACACACACACACACACACACACAACACAGCAGCTCTATACACACACACACACACACACACACACACACACACAACACAGCAGCTCTATACACACACACACACACAACACAGCAGCTCTATACACACACACACACACAACACAGCAGCTCTACACACACACACAACACAGCAGCTCTATACACACACACACACAACACAGCAGCTCTATACACACACACAACACAGCAGCTCTATACACACACACACACACAACACAGCAGCTCTATACACACACACACACACCCTCTGTCCGCCCCCCTCCCCCCCCCTCACGTGCGCCGTCCTGCACTGGCTCCGGACGGGAAGCGCGGCCCTCCTACCCCAGCCGCTCCCTTACCTCCCCGGCGCTACCACCCGCTCAGGTAAGTCACTGTGCGTCCCGCCTCAGCCTCAGGCCCACTGCGCGTCCCGCCTCAGCCTCAGGCCCACTGCGCATGCCGCCTCAGCCTCAGGCCCACTGCGCGTCCCGCCTCAGCCTCAGGCCCACACACACAGGGCGCTTCCTACCGCCGCTCAGCCAGACGCCACATTGAGCGGGCGCCGGGGGGGGGGGGGAGCGTGAGTCTTAGGCCCACACAGGGTGCTTCCTGCAGCCGCCTGCACGCCTCACTCAGCAGGACGGCACATCGGGGGACCAAGCGGGCGCCGGGGGGGGGGGGAGCGCGAGTCACAGGGAACGGGGGGGACGACTCACGGGGAACGGGGGGGGGGGGAGTCACGGGGAACGGGGGGGGCCACCAGCCGAACCAGCAGGGGGACGGACGCACGGAGGAGGGGGGGGAAATGCCCATACATAAATTATGACAATACATATGCCCACTGCTCTCCACCCCCCCCCCCGCTCCCCTTTCTCCCCCCCCGCTCCCCTTTATCCCCCCCCCGCTCCCCTTTCTCCCCCCCCCGCTCCCCTTTCTCCCCCCCTGCTCCCCTTTCTCCCCCCCCCCTCCCCTTTCTCCCCCCCCCTCCCCTTTCTCCCCCCCCTCCCCTTTCTCCACCCCTCCTCCCCTTTCTCCCCCCCCTCCCCTTTCTCCCCCCCCCTCCCCTTTCTCCCCCCCCGCTCCCCTTTCTCCCCCCCCGCTCCACTTTCTCCCCCCCCCCGCTCCACTTTCTCCCCCCCCCCCGCTCCCCTTTCCCCCCCCCGCTCCCCTTTCCCCCCCCCCCCGCTCCCCTTTCTCCCCTCCCGCTCCCCTTTCTCCCCTCCCCGCTCCCCTTTCTCCCCCCCCGCTCCCCTTTCTCCCCCCCATATGCCTTGTAAGGATGCGGAAACAGGCGGGCTTAAACAGGATGCGTGCCTATTAGGGTTGGATTTAGGGGTGAGTGTATGTATGGATACAGAGGGGTACATAGCAACCCAGAATAGGCGCACGCTGGGCGTGTAGGTACAGGTGATAAGGGGGGTTGTTTAGGCGTACTAAGGTGTGGTTATGTGGTATAGGCGGTTGGATAGGTGGGGAGACCGGCAAGAAGCTGGGCGTTGGCTATATTGGAAAAGTATATGTGGGAATAAGTATATTTATGTGGGTAGATGTATGTAGATGGGTATATATATACACATATATATACCCATACATATATATATATATATATATATATATATATATATATATATATATATATATATATATATATATATATATATATATATATATATATATATATATGTATGGGTATATATATGTGTATATATATATATATATATATATATATATATATATATATATATATATATATATATATATATATATACACACATATATATACCCATACATACATATATATATATATATATATATATATATATATATATATATATATATATATATATATATATATATATGTATGTATATGGATATATAGGTGGGATATATGTCTATACATATGTATATGGGTTTGTGTGTATGTATATATATATATGTATGGGCAGACGAGGTATACGTGTAGGTAAGTATACGGGTACGTAAATATAGGTGTTTATAGGTATGTATGTATGTGTGTGTGCATGCATTATGTATATATAGGTATATATATATTTATATATAGGGGTCTGAGTATGTAGATATTAAGACATGGGTATTTAGGGGTGACGTGCAGGTATATATATATATATACATATCTGTGTGTGTGTATGCAGATATGGTCACACATATGGGTTGGCGAGTATATGTATATATATATGTATACGCATGTGTGTACATAAGGGCTGTATATGTGGGCACATGGGTAGGTATATACGTGTACATGGGCACGTGTAAATATGGAGAGGCATGTGTATAGATGGGTACATACAGGCATATGCGGTTTAAGGACGTGGAAACAAGCGGGTTTACACATGATGCGTGCCTATAAGGGTTGGTTTTAGGGGTGCGTGTATGGAGGGATACATAGGGGTATAGGCGCACGTCGGGCATTTATGTACATAGGTGATAGGGGGGGGTTGTTTAGACGTATTTAAGATGTGGTTATGTATTATAGGCGGTTGAATAGGTGGGGAGACCGGCAATAAGCTGGGCGTTGGCTGTATTGGGGCAGCTAAACATGTTGTTCGCGCCATTTCCGGCTATCTCATTCCAAGCCGCGCAGTGATTCACCGCTCTGATGATAATAATGGCATATCTTATTCTTTCAGTGGCGATCTTTTTGGAGTTGTGGCTGCTGTGGGGGACTGCGTAGCTGCTATAGGCTTAGAATAGTTTGCCGAGCGCACACGCAGCGTTGAATAGCTCAGGGCCCAGTTAAGCGTGCATCCCCCCCCCCACACACAGCAGCATGGCATCGATGGCAGAGCAGTTCCGCCTTCTTCAAGCCGAGGCAGAAAGCCATGACGAGGCATGGTTGGACCGGCGGCTGCGGGCGTTGTTCTCAGCGAGACCAGCACGTGGCACTAAGGCCGCTCCCCGCGGGAAGGGGACGTGCAGGGCGCTGCAGCACAACGCGTCAGGCGACAGTCCTCAGTCAGGATTGCGCGCTAGACAGGCGACAGGCAGAGAGGCCGCGCTCCACAGGAAGCGAGCGCGGAGGGTACTGCAGTGCAAGGCGGCAGGCGAAGTGAAGCAACCACACGCAGGGCGGCAGCCTTCGGTCACGGTACCGCAAGGCAGGGCGTCACAGCGGCCAGGTCGGGCCCCAGCGAATGTGGGGAGGACTCCGACCGCTGGGACGCAGGACAAGGCGGATCGGCGCGCAGGTCGGCCCGCCAAGGAAGGGCGGCGACTTCCAGCCACCGTGACGCGGAACAGGGCGTCACGGCACGCCACACGGCCGCCCGTTGCTGACGCGGGCGGTGTCACTGTCAGGATTTCGCCTGCAGAGTCGGCAGGGCCAAGGAGACCAGGACGGCAAACTGCAACTGCGGTTGGGGCCAGCGTGTTTCGGAGAAAGGAGAACCCAGCATGGTTCGACTACGTGGAGCTGGCATCGGGCGAAGGGCGAACCAGGTCACTGCCCAGGTCTCTTCCTCCCGGGAAGCCACAGATGGGTAAGAAACCCGCGGCATTAAAGAGGGGGCGGCTGCGCGACAGGACGAACATTTTTAGGTGTTGGCTGGAAACACAGGTGGTCCGCACAGAGCACGAGAGCACAGGCGTAAGGCAGGCAATGCCAGGGCTATCTGTGGATCCATCGACGCTTAGTACAGTAGGGAAGGAGAGCTTCACGGCAGCCTTGGTAGGCATGCTGAAGGTTTTGGAGCCACAGGCGTTGGTCTCCTTCGGTGCAGGGACTTCAACGGGGGCAGGTGAGGCAGGCGCAGCTTTAGGAGTCGCAGCTGCATGGGGGGTGCACATCGGCGACGGGGCAGTGGCATCAAACCTCGCCACAACAGCCTCCAGCCTGACCCCGGTGTCTCCTTCTACGGCCTGTTCGTCGGCACCACTTTTTCCCTTCCCATTGCGGCCGGGGTCCCGGTTTTATTAGCTCCCCCAGCCTCATCGACCCCGGTGTCTCTTCTCACGGCCGGGGTCTCGAATGTCGTTTCAACGCCAAAGGTAGCGCTTCCGGCAGGGGCCTTTTCAACTCCACAGTTGTGCATCACTAATGAGTTGGGCACACATTTGACTAAGGAAGAAAAGGAGACTATTTGGGCGGGGGATTTTGTGGAAATCCTGTCACTACTTCCCGATTATAGGGAGGCGCTGGCGCGATCTGATAAGAAAGGGGAGGCTAGGAAAGACGACATCGAGAAGCGACTCTTCCCGCGCACGTACGCCAATTGGGCCCTTAGAATATTAGCCGCATTAATCGGGGAGAAGTCTCCCCACTTATGTTCAACGCTGTTTAAGTATGAGGATATGATAGAGGAAGCCCATCAGAGACACAGGGGTAAGGGTTGGTGGGTTTATGATGAGAGGTTTAGGCAGAAGATGGCGACGCACAAAGGGAAAGTAACTTGGGACATGAAGGAGACAGACCTATGGATTGACTTGATCGGCCTATCCGACAAGTCGACGCCCTTTCAGGGAGGGGCGGAGGCGGGACGCGCTTCTGCAAATACAGACAAACAGGGCAATACCCGCCAGAGGCTGTGCTGGGCCTTTAACGACGGGCGGTGCACATATGCAAACTGTCGTTTCAAGCACCAATGCACCACTTGTGGAGAGGCTCACCCGCAGGCTTCAAGAACAGGGTGCGTGGTTCCAGGGGATCCGCCCAGCGATGCCAGGAGGCCGGTGACGCCTGCATTATTGGAAGGACTGCTTAAGATGACAGGGTTAGTCTGTTTTTCAACATTTGAGGAACACTTTTCAATGCGGCATTTACTAGGTCAGGTTTGTTGCGCAGTGCAGGGGCTGGGGATAAGACATCCGGATTTCCATTCTAGCGCAGGGGGTTTGTTAATGGCAGATGGGGTACACATGTCAGAGGTGAGGATAGACCTGTTTTATCTCATCTACAGGAGGGATGGGAGAGGGTCCTGGAGTGGTTGGCGGCACGATCCTAGTTTAAGGGGGGTTAAATAGGGCCGTCGGTGGCGGCTCGTGGGGGGTAGGTGCTTGTTCTTTCCAGACTGGAGCTCGGCCGTTTGAGCCCGGGGGGAGCATGAGTGGGCGAGGTCAGACATTCATGACGTCGATAACCCGCTCGCGCAGACGGCAGCGGCGCGGAGCCGGCTGACCCTCCCCTCCCCCTCCTGGGGAAAGTACACTCTGGCGAGGAGTGGCATTTACCCCTCGTAGTTTATGTATTAATAAAATAGCCGCGGCCAATTTTACCTCCAGTTTACCGTCTCCTGTCGTTATTTTGGTTCTGTACGGGGACAAAGCGGGCGGGGGGGGGGAACCGCCTGACCACCTCCCTGGTCAAGCGACCCCCCCCCTGCCATAGGTGGGGGGGTTTCATGACCGGGGGGGGGGGGCGGCCTTCCCCCCTCTGGCCCGCCCCCGCATCGCCCTCCCCTATCCAGGGGAGGAGCCAACCGTGGCCTCTTAAGGCCAAGCTGGCGGGGGCAAGTCCTCTTTGCCTCCCGCCAGTGAATTCCCACCCACCCGTCCCCTTAATTAGGTTGGGGCAATCTAGCGATAACCGTTAACGAAGCGTGGGCGGGGGATTTGTAACATGGGACATGTACAGTACTGTATGTGATGGTAAGGCTTCTCTGTTTCGTTGCAGTACGGAAGTCTGTTACTCTGCTGATCTTAAAAGGAACAAGGTTCCAAGTAGGAGGGGTCGTTGACCGGCTTTGCCTTTGTCGCAGCGGCTCGTGGGGGGTAGGTGCTTGTTCTTGCCAGACTGGAGCTGGGCCGTTTGAGCCCGGGGGGAGCACGAGTGGCAAGGTCAGATATTCATGACGTCGTGCAGACGGCAGCGGCTCTGGGCCGGCTGACCCTCCCCTCCCCCTCCTGGGGAAAGTACACTCTGGCGAGGAGTGGCATTTACCCCTCGTAGTTTATGTATTAATAAAATAGCCGCGGCCAATTTTACCTCCAGTTTACCGTCTCCTGTCGTTATTTTGGTTATGTAAGGGGACAAAGCGGGCGGGGGGGGGGAACCGCCTGACCACCTCCCTGGTCATGTTAAATCAGAGGTTAGGATATGAATCTCAAAGAGCTCACAATAAATTAAAGGTGCATCAGGAGACAGCAACACCAGCCATCAATGGTACACAGGCACATTTCTAGTTGGTGATGCTATGCAATCCTTGCGGGGTTAGTGGACACTTTACGGCCCATAAAAATTAAACAAAATGTATCTTACAAATGGTGTGTTAAGGCATAACACTGCTAACTAAATATTGTATGGTCCAATATTCCATTACCCAGTTGAAGTTTTGTATAAGATTATAGCATATAGAAATATAACAAATAATTTTTAGAATGACGCAAAAAGATTATTTTACACTGATAATGACATTGTCTGATCACTATACTTTTGTATTGCCCTTCTATATTTCCACACCACTTCATCATGTCCTTGATCAAGTCTTGCACAATCAATAGCTATTATTTTGTGTACTGATGATGTTCAAATACGTGTCAGACTTAAATATTATGCACACAAATAATAAATTACAGCGCTGATTGTTCACCTTTATCTTTCTGTGGTGTTACAGTAGATGGTTTTACTTTGGATGTTTCATGTTTTAGAAAAAATGAATAAATGTGAAGAACTAATTGAGTCTAATGTTTTACAGAAGGGAGGAGGTAGGAAAATCGTACAATGAGGTGAGCGAAGTAGGTCTTATCTGCTGTCCCATTCTACATATATTTCTACCTAACATACAGAGCATCGAATGATACGGGCATAGCAGTTGCCTTACTAGCAAGAAAGTTGCTATTGCCAATGTCTAATATTCTCAATTACTACCAATGAAAATTTAACAATGGTTGAGATAGGTAAATCCAGGTATGTGTAGTCAGAACCTACAAGAACCTTACATTACAAAACCAAAAAACTGTAAAACGTCAAAGAATATTTAGAATTAAAGGTAAAACCCCAACACCAGGCAAAGTGTCCATATCTAGGTGTTCCTCGTCTTATTTGTTAAAAAAATAATAACGTTTTACAGTTATATTATTTAATATTTCTAATTATTTTCATGACTTGAAACTTATTTCTACCATTTTCACAGCCTGACTATGATAATTAAGCATTTTCCTTCAAAATTTTAGATGTTTTACATAATTTGGTAAAAAAAATAAAATAAATTACGTTTTGGTAAAACACGAATATTTGTTAGAACCAAAACACAATTAAAGGTGACCAGTCTTACGTAACAGGTCGACCTTCAGGTTATGTGAAATCTCTAGTACAGAAGTTACCAAAACATTACAATGAAAGATAAAGCTGCCTTAAATGTGAAATTTCTTTAATGTAAACAAAACAGATTATTAATACACAGTTTACTATATAAGAGATAAGTATGTAAAGGTCACATAATTGTAGAAAATGAAATACCTTGTTTGTCTGAAGTTGTCGTTAGTTTGCCAGGCTTGGTTAGTTTGGTAGGTTCTGCATATTAAAATATTATAACAACTATATTATCTGTTGATTACTTAATCAAGCTCCTTTTAATGAACAACTAAATGTCAATAAAAAAATGGTAAAAACTGAGATAGTTAACCCAATGTAAATTAATCACAGCAATGAAAGTGCACCGATTAATACAGCATTAAATTGAAAATAAGAGTGTTGTTTTAATACTAGGTGTGTAGTATTAGATAATAATGCCTTTTTATAACAAAATCACTATTTATGCCCGATTTAATTATTTTTTTAATGTATTAAGCTTCCTTGTGTTGCTATAGCAAACATGTACAGTAGGAAGCCACAGCACTTCCTCTTTTGAAACAGACAGCCATACTGGGTGCCCTGGGAAGCAGGCACTTAACTGATTGATCACAGGAGAACGAATCAATCGGTATCTTAGATAATTGTATTTCCGTAAATTACGGAACTGCTGCATTTATTAAAAAAATAAGTAATAATTGGCTTGGCTCTCCTTTATTTTCTAACATATATATATATGGTCAATATAGGAGAAGTATTTTAAATCAGAGTTTAGGATATGAATCTCAAAGAGCTCACAATAAACTAAAGGTGCAGCAGGAGACAGCAATACCAGCCATCAATGGCAGACAGGCACATATCTACTAAGTGGTGCTATGCAATCCTTGCGGTGCTAGTGAACACTTTACGGCCCATAAAAATGAACTAAAATGTATCTTACAGATGGTCTGTTAAGGCATAACACTGCTAACTAAATATTGTATGGTCCAATATTCCATTACCCAGTTGATGTTTTTTTAAATTTTTAACATCTAATTTTTAGAATGACTCATAAAAAGATTATTTTACACTGATAATGACATTGTCTAATCACTGTACTTTTGAATTGCCCTTCTATATTTCTACACCCCTTCATCATGTCCTTGATCAAGTTTTGCACAATCAATAGCTATTATTTTGGGTTCTGATGATGTTCAAATACGTGTCAGACTTAAATATTATGCACACAAATAATAAATGACAGCGCTGATTGTTCACCTTTATCTTTCTGTGGTGTTACAGTAGATGGTTTTACTTTGGATGTTTCATGTTCTAGAAAAAATAAATAAATGTGAAGAACTAATTGAGTCTAAGGTTTTACAGAAGGGAGGAGGTAGGAAAATCGTACAATGAGGTGAGCAAAGTAGTTCTTATCTGCTGTCCCATTCTACATATATTTCTACCTAACATACAGAGCATCGAATGATACGGGCATAGCAGTTGCCTTACTAGCAAGAAAGTTGCTATTGCCAATGTCTAATATTCTCAATTACTACCAATGAAAATTTAACAATGGTTGAGATAGGTAAATCCAGGTATGTGTAGTCAGAACCTACAAGAACCTTACATTACAAAACCAAAAAACTGTAAAACGTCAAAGAATATTTAGAATTAAAGGTAAAACCCCAACACCAGGCTAAGTGTCCATATCTAGGTGTTCCTCGTCTTATTTGTTAAAAAAATAATAACGTTTTACAGTTATATTATTTAATATTTCTAATTATTTTCATGACTTGAAACTTATTTCTACCATTTTCACAGCCTGACTATGATAATTAAGCATTTTCCTTCAAAATTTTAGATGTTTTACATAATTTGGTAAAAAAAATAAAATAAATTACGTTTTGGTAAAACACGAATATTTGTTAGAACCAAAACACAATTAAAGGTGACCAGTCTTACGTAACAGGTCGACCTTCAGGTTATGTGAAATCTCTAGTACAGAAGTTACCAAAACATTACAATGAAAGATAAAGCTGCCTTAAATGTGAAATTTCTTTAATGTAAACAAAACAGATTATTAATACACAGTTTACTATATAAGAGATAAGTATGTAAAGGTCACATAATTGTAGAAAATGAAATACCTTGTTTGTCTGAAGTTGTCGTTAGTTTGCCAGGCTTGGTTAGTTTGGTAGGTTCTGCATATTAAAATATTATAACAACTATATTATCTGTTGATTACTTAATCAAGCTCCTTTTAATGAACAACTAAATGTCAATAAAAAAATGGTAAAAACTGAGATAGTTAACCCAATCTAAATTAATCACAGCAATGAAAGTGCACCCATTAATACAGCATTAAATTGAAAATAAGAGTGTTGTTTTAATACTAGGTGTGTAGTATTAGATAATAATGCCTTTTTATAACAAAATCACTATTTATGCCCGATTTAATTATTTTTTTATATGTATTAAGCTTCCTTGTGTTGCTATAGCAAACATGTACAGTAGGAAGCCACAGCACTTCCTCTTTTGAAACAGACAGCCATACTGGGTGCCCTGGGAAGCAGGCACTTAACTGATTGATCACAGGAGAACGAATCAATCGGTATCTTAGATAATTGTATTTCCGTAAATTACGGAACTGCTGCATTTATTAAAAAAATAAGTAATAATTGGCTTGGCTCTCCTTTATTTTCTAACATATATATATATGGTCAATATAGGAGAAGTATTTTAAATCAGAGTTTAGGATATGAATCTCAAAGAGCTCACAATAAACTAAAGGTGCAGCAGGAGACAGCAATACCAGCCATCAATGGCAGACAGGCACATATCTACTAAGTGGTGCTATGCAATCCTTGCGGTGCTAGTGAACACTTTACGGCCCATAAAAATGAACTAAAATGTATCTTACAGATGGTCTGTTAAGGCATAACACTGCTAACTAAATATTGTATGGTCCAATATTCCATTACCCAGTTGATGTTTTTTTAAATTTTTAACATCTAATTTTTAGAATGACTCATAAAAAGATTATTTTACACTGATAATGACATTGTCTAATCACTGTACTTTTGAATTGCCCTTCTATATTTCTACACCCCTTCATCATGTCCTTGATCAAGTTTTGCACAATCAATAGCTATTATTTTGGGTTCTGATGATGTTCAAATACGTGTCAGACTTAAATATTATGCACACAAATAATAAATGACAGCGCTGATTGTTCACCTTTATCTTTCTGTGGTGTTACAGTAGATGGTTTTACTTTGGATGTTTCATGTTCTAGAAAAAATAAATAAATGTGAAGAACTAATTGAGTCTAAGGTTTTACAGAAGGGAGGAGGTAGGAAAATCGTACAATGAGGTGAGCAAAGTAGTTCTTATCTGCTGTCCCATTCTACATATATTTCTACCTAACATACAGAGCATCGAATGATACGGGCATAGCAGTTGCCTTACTAGCAAGAAAGTTGCTATTGCCAATGTCTAATATTCTCAATTACTACCAATGAAAATTTAACAATGGTTGAGATAGGTAAATCCAGGTATGTGTAGTCAGAACCTACAAGAACCTTACATTACAAAACCAAAAAACTGTAAAACGTCAAAGAATATTTAGAAATAAAGGTAAAACCCCAACACCAGGCTAAGTGTCCATATCTAGGTGTTCCTCGTCTTATTTGTTAAAAAAAATAATAACGTTTTACAGTTATATTATTTAATATTTCTAATTATTTTCATGACTTGAAACTTATTTCTACCATTTTCATAGCCTGACTATGATAATTAAGCATTTTCCTTCAAAATTTTAGATGTTTTACATAATTTGGTAAAAAAAATAAAATAAATTACGTTTTGGTAAAACACAAATATTTGTTAGAACCAATACACAATTAAAGGTGACCAGTCTTACGTAACAGGTCGACCTTCAGGTTATGTGAAATCTCTACTACAGAAGTTACCAAAACATTACAATGAAAGATAAAGCTGCCTTAAATGTGAAATGTCTTTAACGTAAACGAAACAGATTTTTAATATACAGTTTACTATATAAGAGATAAGTATGTAAAGGTCACATAATTGTAGAAAATGAAATACCTTGTTTGTCTGAAGTTGTCGTTAGTTTGCCAGGCTTGGTTAGTTTGGTAGGCTCTGCATATTAAAATATTATAACAACTATATTATCTGTTGATTACTTAATCAAGCTCCTTTTAATGAACAACTAAATGTCAATAAAAAAATGGTAAAAACTGAGATAGTTAACCAAATCTAAATTAATCACAGCAATGAAAGTACACCCATTAATACAGCATTAAATTGAAAATAAGAGTGTTGTTTTAATATTAGGTGTGTAGTATTAGATAATACTGCCTTTTTATAACAAAATCACTATTTATGCCCGATTTAATTATTTTTTTAATGTATTAAGCTTCCTTGTGTTGCTATAGCAAACATGTACAGTAGGAAGCCACAGCACTTCCTCTTTTGAAACAGACAGCCATACTGGGTGCCCTGGGAAGCAGGCACTTAACTGATTGATCACAGGAGAACGAATCAATCGGTATCTTAGATAATTGTATTTCCGTAAATTACGGAACTGCTGCATTTATTAAAAAAATAAGTAATAATTGGCTTTGCTCTCCTTTATTTTCTAACATATATATATATGGTCAATATAGGAGAAGTATTTTAAATCAGAGGTTAGGATATGAATCTCAAAGAGCTCACAATAAATTAAAGGTGCAGCAGGAGACAGCAATACCAGCCATCAATGGTACACAGGCACATATCTACTAAGTGGTGCTATGCAATCCTTGCGGTGCTAGTGAACACTTTACGGCCCATAAAAATGAACCAAAATGTATCTTACAGATGGTCTGTTAAGGCATAACACTGCTAACTAAATATTGTATGGTCCAATATTCCATTACCCAGTTGATGTTTTGTATAAGTTTATAACATCTAATTTTTAGAATGACTCATAAAAAGATTATTTTACACTGATAATGACATTGTCTAATCACTGTACTTTTGTATTGCCCTTCTATATTTCCACACCCCTTCATCATGTCCTTGATCAAGTCTTGCACAATCAATAGCTATTATTTTGTGTACTGATGATGTTCAAATACGTGTCAGACTAAATATTATGCACACAAATAATAAATTACAGCGCTGATTGTTCACCTTTATCTTTCTGTGGTGTTACAGTAGATGGTTTTACTTTGGATGTTTCATGTTCTAGAAAAAATAAATAAATGTGAAGAACTAATTGAGTCTAATGTTTTACAGAAGGGAGGAGGTAGGAAAATCGTACAATGAGGTGAGTGAAGTAGTTCTTATCTGCTGTCCCATTCTACATATATTTCTACCTAACATACAGAGCATTGAATGATACGGGCATAGCAGTTGCCTTACTAGCAAGAAAGTTGCTATTGCCAATGTCTAATATTCTCAATTACTACCAATGAAAATTTAACAATGGTTCAGATAGGTAAATCCAGGTATGTGTAGTCAGAACCTACAAGAACCTTACATTACAAAACCAAAAAACAGTAAAACGTCAAAGAATATTTAGAATTAAAGGTAAAACCCCAACACCAGGCTAAGTGTCCATATCTAGGTGTTCCTCGTCTTATTTGTTAAAAAAATAATAACGTTTTACAGTTATATTATTTAATATTTCTAATTATTTTCATGACTTGAAACTTATTTCTACCATTTTCACAGCTTGACTATGATAATTAAGCATTTTCCTTCAAAATTTTAGATGTTTTACATAATTTGGTAAAAAAAATAAAATAAATTACGTTTTGGTAAAACACGAATATTTGTTAGAACCAAAACACAATTAAAGGTGACCAGTCTTACGTAACAGGTCGACCTTCAGGTTATGTGAAATCTCTAGTACAGAAGTTACCAAAACATTACAATGAAAGATAAAGCTGCCTTAAATGTGAAATTTCTTTAACGTAAACAAAACAGATTATTAATATACAGTTTACTATATAAGAGATAAGTATGTAAAGGTTACATAATTGTAGAAAATGAAATACCTTGTTTGTCTGAAGTTGTCGTTAGTTTGCCAGGCTTGGTTAGTTTGGTAGGCTCTGCATATTAAAATATTATAACAACTATATTATCTGTTGATTACTTAATCAAGCTCCTTTTAATAAACAACTAAATCAATAAAAAAATTGGAAAAACTGAGATAGCTAACCCAATCTAAATTAATCACAGCAATGAAAGTGCACCCATTAATACAGCATTAAATTGAAAATAAGAGTGTTGTTTTAATATTAGGTGTGTAGTATTAGATAATACTGCCTTTTTCTTACAAAATCACTATTTATGCCCGATTTAATTATTTTTTTAATGTATTAAGCTTCCTTGTGTTGCTATAGCAAACATGTACAGTAGGAAGCCACAGCACCTCCTCTTTTGAAACAGACAGCCATACTGGGTGCCCTGGGAAGCAGGCACTTAACTGATTGATCACAGGAGAACGAATCAATCGGTATCTTAGATAATTGTATTTCCGTAAATTACGGAACTGCTGCATTTATTAAAAAAATAAGTAATAATTGGCTTGGCTCTCCTTTATTTTCTAACATATATATATGGTCAATATAGGAGAAGTATTTTAAATCAGAGGTTAGGATATGAATCTCAAAGAGCTCACAATAAACTAAAGGTGCAGCAGGAGACAGCAATACCAGCCATCAATGGCAGACAGGCACATATCTACTAAGTGGTGCTATGCAATCCTTGCGGTGCTAGTGAACACTTTACGGCCCATAAAAATGAACCAAAATGTATCTTACAGATGGTCTGTTAAGGCATAACACTGCTAACTAAATATTGTATGGTCCAATATTCCATTACCCAGTTGATGTTTTGTATAAATTTTTAACATCTAATTTTTAGAATGACTCATAAAAAGATTATTTTACACTGATAATGACATTGTCTAATCACTGTACTTTTGAATTGCCCTTCTATATTTCCACACCCCTTCATCATGTCCTTGATCAAGTTTTGCACAATCAATAGCTATTATTTTGGGTTCTGATGATGTTCAAATACGTGTCAGACTTAAATATTATGCACACAAATAATAAATGACAGCGCTGATTGTTCACCTTTATCTTTCTGTGGTGTTACAGTAGATGGTTTTACTTTGGATGTTTCATGTTCTAGAAAAAATAAATAAATGTGAAGAACTAATTGAGTCTAAGGTTTTACAGAAGGGAGGAGGTAGGAAAATCGTACAATGAGGTGAGCAAAGTAGTTCTTATCTGCTGTCCCATTCTACATATATTTCTACCTAACATACAGAGCATCGAATGATACGGGCATAGCAGTTGCCTTACTAGCAAGAAAGTTGCTATTGCCAATGTCTAATATTCTCAATTACTACCAATGAAAATTTAACAATGGTTGAGATAGGTAAATCCAGGTATGTGTAGTCAGAAGCTACAAGAACCTTACATTACAAAACCAAAAAACAGTAAAACGTCAAAGAATATTTAGAATTAAAGGTAAAACCCCAACACCAGGCTAAGTGTCCATATCTAGGTGTTCCTCGTCTTATTTGTTAAAAAAATAATAACGTTTTACAGTTATATTATTTAATATTTCTAATTATTTTCATGACTTGAAACTTATTTCTACCATTTTCACAGCCTGACTATGATAATTAAGCATTTTCCTTCCAAATTTTAGATGTTTTACATAATTTGGTAAAAAAAATTAAATAAATTACGTTTTGTTAAAACACGAATATTTGTTAGAACCAAAACACAATTAAAGGTGACCAGTCTTACGTAACAGGTCGACCTTCAGGTTATGTGAAATCTCTAGTACAGAAGTTACCAAAACATTACAATGAAAGATAAAGCTGCCTTAAATGTGAAATGTCTTTAACGTAAACAAAACAGATTATTAATATACAGTTTACTATATAAGAGATAAGTATGTAAAGGTCACATAATTGTAGAAAATGAAATACCTTGTTTGTCTGAAGTTGTCGTTAGTTTGCCAGGCTTGGTTAGTTTGGTAGGCTCTGCATATTAAAATATTATAACAACTATATTATCTGTTGATTACTTAATCAAGCTCCTTTTAATGAACAACTAAATGTCAATAAAAAGATGGTAAAAACTGAGATAGTTAACCCAATCTAAATTAATCACAGCAATGAAAGTGCACCCATTAATACAGCATTAAATTGAAAATAATGAGTGTTGTTTTAATATTAGGTGTGTAGTATTAGATAATACTGCCTTTTTATAACAAAATCACTATTTATGCCCGATTTAATTTTTTTTTAATGTATTAAGCTTCCTTGTGTTGCTATAGCAAACATGTACAGTAGGAAGCCACAGCACCTCCTCTTTTGAAACAGACAGCCATACTGGGTGCCCTGGGAAGCAGGCACTTAACTGATTGATCACAGGAGAACGAATCAATCGGCATCTTAGATAATTGTATTTCCGTAAATTACGGAACTGCTGCATTTATTAAAAAAATAAGTAATAATTGGCTTGGCTCTCCTTTATTTTCTAACATATATATACCTGGTCAATATAGGAGAAGTATGTTAAATCAGAGGTTAGGATATGAATCTCAAAGAGCTCACAATAAATTAAAGGTGCAGCAGGAGACAGCAATACCAGCCATCAATGGCACACAGGCACATATCTACTAAGTGGTGCTATACAATCCTTACGGTGCTAGTGAACACTTTACGGCCCATAAAAATGAACTAAAATGTATCTTACAGATGGTCTGTTAAGGCATAACACTGCTAACTAAATATTGTATGGTCCAATATTCCATTACCCAGTTGATGTTTTGTATAAGTTTATAACATCTAATTTTTAGAATGACTCATAAAAAGATTATTTTACACTGATAATGACATTGTCTAATCACTGTACTTTTGTATTGCCCTTCTATATTTCCACACCCCTTCATCATGTCCTTGATCAAGTCTTGCACAATCAATAGCTATTATTTTGTGTACTGATGACGTTCAAATACGTGTCAGACTTAAATATTATGCACACAAATAATAAATGACAGCGCTGATTGTTCACCTTTATCTTTCTGTGGTGTTACAGTAGATGGTTTTACTTTGGATGTTTCATGTTCTAGAAAAAATAAATAAATGTGCAGAACTAAATGAGTCTATGGTTTTACAGAAGGGAGGAGGTAGGAAAATTGTACAATGAGGTGAGCGAAGTAGTTCTTATCTGCTGTCCCATTCTACGTATATTTCTACCTAACATACAGAGCATCGAATGATACGGGCATAGCAGTTGCCTTACTAGCAAGAAAGTTGCTATTGCTAATGCCTAATATTCCCAATTACTACCAATGAAAATAAAACAATGGTACCTGGATAGGTAAATCCAGGTATGTGTAGTCAGAACCTACAAGAACCTTACATTACAAAACCAAAAAACAGTAAAACGTCAAAGAATATTTAAAATTAAAGGTAAAACCCCAACACCAGGCTAAGTGTCCATATCTAGGTGTTCCTCGTCTTATTTGTTAAAAAAATAATAACGTTTTACAGTTATATTATTTAATATTTCTAATTATTTTCATGATTTGAAACTTATTTATACCATTTTCACAGCCTGACTATGATAATTAAGCATTTTCCTTCAAAATTTTAGATGTTTTACATAATTTGGTAAAAAAAAAAACCTAAAAATTACGTTTTAGTAAAACACGAATATTTGTTAGAACCAAAACACAATTAAAGGGGACCAGTCTTACGTAACAGGACGACCTTCAGGTTATGTGAAATCTCTAGTACAGAAGTTACCAAAACATTACAATGAAAGATAAAGCTGCCTTAAATGTGAAATTTCTTTAACGTAAACAAAACAGATTATTAATATACAGTTTACTATATAAGAGATAAGTATTTAAAGGTTACATAATTGTAGAAAATGAAATACCTTGTTTGTCTGAAGTTGTCGTTAGTTTGCCAGGCTTGGTTAGTTTGGTAGGCTCTGCATATTAAAATATTATAACAACTATATTATCTGTTGATTACTTAATCAAGCTCCTTTTAATGAACATCTAAATGTCAATAAAAAGATGGTAAAAACTGAGATAGTTAACCCAATCTAAATTAATCACAGCAATGAAAGTGCACCCATTAATACAGCATTAAATTGAAAATAATGAGTGTTGTTTTAATATTAGGTGTGTAGTATTAGATAATACTGCCTTTTTATAACAAAATCACTATTTATGCCCGATTTTTTTTTTTTTTTAATGTATTGAGCTTCCTTGTGTTGCTATAGCAAACATGTACAGTAGGAAGCCACAGCACCTCCTCTTTTGAAACAGACAGCCATACTGGGTGCCCTGGGAAGCAGGCACTTAACTGATTGATCACAGGAGAACGAATCAATCGGTATCTTAGATAATTGTATTTCCGTAAATTACGGAACTGCTGCATTTATTAAAAAAATAAGTAATAATTGGCTTGGCTCTCCTTTATTTTCTAACATATATATATATGGTCAATATAGGAGAAGTATTTTAAATCAGAGTTTAGGATATGAATCTCAAAGAGCTCACAATAAACTAAAGGTGCAGCAGGAGACAGCAATACCAGCCATCAATGGCAGACAGGCACATATCTACTAAGTGGTGCTATGCAATCCTTGCGGTGCTAGTGAACACTTTACGGCCCATAAAAATGAACTAAAATGTATCTTACAGATGGTCTGTTAAGGCATAACACTGCTAACTAAATATTGTATGGTCCAATATTCCATTACCCAGTTGATGTTTTTTTAAATTTTTAACATCTAATTTTTAGAATGACTCATAAAAAGATTATTTTACACTGATAATGACATTGTCTAATCACTGTACTTTTGAATTGCCCTTCTATATTTCTACACCCCTTCATCATGTCCTTGATCAAGTTTTGCACAATCAATAGCTATTATTTTGGGTTCTGATGATGTTCAAATACGTGTCAGACTTAAATATTATGCACACAAATAATAAATGACAGCGCTGATTGTTCACCTTTATCTTTCTGTGGTGTTACAGTAGATGGTTTTACTTTGGATGTTTCATGTTCTAGAAAAAATAAATAAATGTGAAGAACTAATTGAGTCTAAGGTTTTACAGAAGGGAGGAGGTAGGAAAATCGTACAATGAGGTGAGCAAAGTAGTTCTTATCTGCTGTCCCATTCTACATATATTTCTACCTAACATACAGAGCATCGAATGATACGGGCATAGCAGTTGCCTTACTAGCAAGAAAGTTGCTATTGCCAATGTCTAATATTCTCAATTACTACCAATGAAAATTTAACAATGGTTGAGATAGGTAAATCCAGGTATGTGTAGTCAGAACCTACAAGAACCTTACATTACAAAACCAAAAAACTGTAAAACGTCAAAGAATATTTAGAATTAAAGGTAAAACCCCAACACCAGGCTAAGTGTCCATATCTAGGTGTTCCTCGTCTTATTTGTTAAAAAAATAATAACGTTTTACAGTTATATTATTTAATATTTCTAATTATTTTCATGACTTGAAACTTATTTCTACCATTTTCACAGCCTGACTATGATAATTAAGCATTTTCCTTCAAAATTTTAGATGTTTTACATAATTTGGTAAAAAAAATAAAATAAATTACGTTTTGGTAAAACACGAATATTTGTTAGAACCAAAACACAATTAAAGGTGACCAGTCTTACGTAACAGGTCGACCTTCAGGTTATGTGAAATCTCTAGTACAGAAGTTACCAAAACATTACAATGAAAGATAAAGCTGCCTTAAATGTGAAATTTCTTTAACGTAAACAAAACAGATTATTAATATACAGTTTACTATATAAGAGATAAGTATGTAAAGGTTACATAATTGTAGAAAATGAAATACCTTGTTTGTCTGAAGTTGTCGTTAGTTTGCCAGGCTTGGTTAGTTTGGTAGGCTCTGCATATTAAAATATTATAACAACTATATTATCTGTTGATTACTTAATCAAGCTCCTTTTAATAAACAACTAAATCAATAAAAAAATTGGAAAAACTGAGATAGTTAACCCAATCTAAATTAATCACAGCAATGAAAGTGCACCCATTAATACAGCATTAAATTGAAAATAAGAGTGTTGTTTTAATATTAGGTGTGTAGTATTAGATAATACTGCCTTTTTCTTACAAAATCACTATTTATGCCCGATTTAATTATTTTTTTAATGTATTAAGCTTCCTTGTGTTGCTATAGCAAACATGTACAGTAGGAAGCCACAGCACTTCCTCTTTTGAAACAGACAGCCATACTGGGTGCCCTGGGAAGCAGGCACTTAACTGATTGATCACAGGAGAACGAATCAATCGGTATCTTAGATAATTGTATTTCCGTAAATTACGGAACTGCTGCATTTATTAAAAAAATAAGTAATAATTGGCTTGGCTCTCCTTTATTTTCTAACATATATATATGGTCAATATAGGAGAAGTATTTTAAATCAGAGGTTAGGATATGAATCTCAAAGAACTCACAATAAACTAAAGGTGCAGCAGGAGACAGCAATACCAGCCATCAATGGCAGACAGGCACATATCTACTAAGTGGTGCTATGCAATCCTTGCGGTGCTAGTGAACACTTTACGGCCCATAAAAATGAACCAAAATGTATCTTACAGATGGTCTGTTAAGGCATAACACTGCTAACTAAATATTGTATGGTCCAATATTCCATTACCCAGTTGATGTTTTGTATAAATTTTTAACATCTAATTTTTAGAATGACTCATAAAAAGATTATTTTACACTGATAATGACATTGTCTAATCACTGTACTTTTGAATTGCCCTTCTATATTTCCACACCCCTTCATCATGTCCTTGATCAAGTTTTGCACAATCAATAGCTATTATTTTGGGTTCTGATGATGTTCAAATACGTGTCAGACTTAAATATTATGCACACAAATAATAAATGACAGCGCTGATTGTTCACCTTTATCTTTCTGTGGTGTTACAGTAGATGGTTTTACTTTGGATGTTTCATGTTCTAGAAAAAATAAATAAATGTGAAGAACTAATTGAGTCTAAGGTTTTACAGAAGGGAGGAGGTAGGAAAATCGTACAATGAGGTGAGCAAAGTAGTTCTTATCTGCTGTCCCATTCTACATATATTTCTACCTAACATACAGAGCATCGAATGATACGGGCATAGCAGTTGCCTTACTAGCAAGAAAGTTGCTATTGCCAATGTCTAATATTCTCAATTACTACCAATGAAAATTTAACAATGGTTGAGATAGGTAAATCCAGGTATGTGTAGTCAGAAGCTACAAGAACCTTACATTACAAAACCAAAAAACAGTAAAAAGTCAAAGAATATTTAGAATTAAAGGTAAAACCCCAACACCAGGCTAAGTGTCCATATCTAGGTGTTCCTCGTCTTATTTGTTAAAAAAATAATAACGTTTTACAGTTATATTATTTAATATTTCTAATTATTTTCATGACTTGAAACTTATTTCTACCATTTTCACAGCCTGACTATGATAATTAAGCATTTTCCTTCCAAATTTTAGATGTTTTACATAATTTGGTAAAAAAAATTAAATAAATTACGTTTTGTTAAAACACGAATATTTGTTAGAACCAAAACACAATTAAAGGTGACCAGTCTTACGTAACAGGTCGACCTTCAGGTTATGTGATATCTCTAGTACAGAAGTTACCAAAACATTACAATGAAAGATAAAGCTGCCTTAAATGTGAAATGTCTTTAACGTAAACAAAACAGATTATTAATATACAGTTTACTATATAAGAGATAAGTATGTAAAGGTCACATAATTGTAGAAAATGAAATACCTTGTTTGTCTGAAGTTGTCGTTAGTTTGCCAGGCTTGGTTAGTTTGGTAGGCTCTGCATATTAAAATATTATAACAACTATATTATCTGTTGATTACTTAATCAAGCTCCTTTTAATGAACAACTAAATGTCAATAAAAAGATGGTAAAAACTGAGATAGTTAACCCAATCTAAATTAATCACAGCAATGAAAGTGCACCCATTAATACAGCATTAAATTGAAAATAATGAGTGTTGTTTTAATATTAGGTGTGTAGTATTAGATAATACTGCCTTTTTATAACAAAATCACTATTTATGCCTGATTTTTTTTTTTTTTTAATGTATTGAGCTTCCTTGTGTTGCTATAGCAAACATGTACAGTAGGAAGCCACAGCACCTCCTCTTTTGAAACAGACAGCCATACTGGGTGCCCTGGGAAGCAGGCACTTAACTGATTGATCACAGGAGAACGAATCAATCGGCATCTTAGATAATTGTATTTCCGTAAATTACGGAACTGCTGCATTTATTAAAAAAATAAGTAATAATTGGCTTGGCTCTCCTTTATTTTCTAACATATATATACCTGGTCAATATAGGAGAAGTATGTTAAATCAGAGGTTAGGATATGAATCTCAAAGAGCTCACAATAAATTAAAGGTGCAGCAGGAGACAGCAATACCAGCCATCAATGGCACACAGGCACATATCTACTAAGTGGTGCTATACAATCCTTACGGTGCTAGTGAACACTTTACGGCCCATAAAAATGAACTAAAATGTATCTTACAGATGGTCTGTTAAGGCATAACACTGCTAACTAAATATTGTATGGTCCAATATTCCATTACCCAGTTGATGTTTTGTATAAGTTTATAACATCTAATTTTTAGAATGACTCATAAAAAGATTATTTTACACTGATAATGACATTGTCTAATCACTGTACTTTTGTATTGCCCTTCTATATTTCCACACCCCTTCATCAAGTCCTTGATCAAGTCTTGCACAATCAATAGCTATTATTTTGTGTACTGATGACGTTCAAATACGTGTCAGACTTAAATATTATGCACACAAATAATAAATGACAGCGCTGATTGTTCACCTTTATCTTTCTGTGGTGTTACAGTAGATGGTTTTACTTTGGATGTTTCATGTTCTAGTAAAAATAAATAAATGTGCAGAACTAATTGAGTCTAAGGTTTTACAGAAGGGAGGAGGTAGGAAAATTGTACAATGAGGTGAGCGAAGTAGTTCTTATCTGCTGTCCCATTCTACATATATTTCTACCTAACATACAGAGCATCGAATGATACGGGCATAGCAGTTGCCTTACTAGCAAGAAAGTTGCTATTGCCAATGTCTAATATTCTCAATTACTACCAATGAAAATTTAACAATGGTTCAGATAGGTAAATCCAGGTATGTGTAGTCAGAACCTACAAGAACCTTACATTACAAAACCAAAAAACAGTAAAACGTCAAAGAATATTTAGAATTAAAGGTAAAACCCCAACACCAGGCTAAGTGTCCATATCTAGGTGTTCCTCGTCTTATTTGTTAAAAAAATAATAACGTTTTACAGTTATATTATTTAATATTTCTAATTATTTTCATGACTTGAAACTTATTTCTACCATTTTCACAGCCTGACTATGATAATTAAGCATTTTCCTTCAAAATTTTAGATGTTTTACATAATTTGGTAAAAAAAATAAAATAAATTACGTTTTAGTAAAACACGAATATTTGTTAGAACCAAAACACAATTAAAGGTGACCAGTCTTACGTAACAGGTCGACCTTCAGGTTATGTGAAATCTCTAGTACAGAAGTTACCAAAACATTACAATGAAAGATAAAGCTGCCTTAAATGTGAAATTTCTTTAACGTAAACAAAACAGATTATTAATATACAGTTTACTATATAAGAGATAAGTATGTAAAGGTTACATAATTGTAGAAAATGAAATACCTTGTTTGTCTGAAGTTGTCGTTAGTTTGCCAGGCTTGGTTAGTTTGGTAGGCTCTGCATATTAAAATATTATAACAACTATATTATCTGTTGATTACTTAATCAAGCTCCTTTTAATAAACAACTAAATCAATAAAAAAATTGGAAAAACTGAGATAGTTAACCCAATCTAAATTAATCACAGCAATGAAAGTGCACCCATTAATACAGCATTAAATTGAAAATAAGAGTGTTGTTTTAATATTAGGTGTGTAGTATTAGATAATACTGCCTTTTTCTTACAAAATCACTATTTATGCCCGATTTAATTATTTTTTTAATGTATTAAGCTTCCTTGTCTTGCTATAGCAAACATGTACAGTAGGAAGCCACAGCACTTCCTCTTTTGAAACAGACAGCCATACTGGGTGCCCTGGGAAGCAGGCACTTAACTGATTGATCACAGGAGAACGAATCAATCGGTATCTTAGATAATTGTATTTCCGTAAATTACGGAACTGCTGCATTTATTAAAAAAATAAGTAATAATTGGCTTGGCTCTCCTTTATTTTCTAACATATATATATATGGTCAATATAGGAGAAGTATTTTAAATCAGAGGTTAGGATATGAATCTCAAAGAGCTCACAATAAACTAAAGGTGCAGCAGGAGACAGCAATACCAGCCATCAATGGCAGACAGGCACATATCTACTAAGTGGTGCTATGCAATCCTTGCGGTGCTAGTGAACACTTTACGGCCCATAAAAATGAACTAAAATGTATCTTACAGATGGTCTGTTAAGGCATAACACTGCTAACTAAATATTGTATGGTCCAATATTCCATTACCCAGTTGATGTTTTGTATAAATTTTTAACATCTAATTTTTAGAATGACTCATAAAAAGATTATTTTACACTGATAATGACATTGTCTAATCACTGTACTTTTGTATTGCCCTTCTATATTTCTACACCCCTTCATCATGTCCTTGATCAAGTTTTGCACAATCAATAGCTATTATTTTGGGTTCTGATGATGTTCAAATACGTGTCAGACTTAAATATTATGCACACAAATAATAAATGACAGCGCTGATTGTTCACCTTTATCTTTCTGTGGTGTTACAGTAGATGGTTTTACTTTGGATGTTTCATGTTCTAGAAAAAATAAATAAATGTGAAGAACTAATTGAGTCTAAGGTTTTACAGAAGGGAGGAGGTAGGAAAATAGTACAATGAGGTGAGCAAAGTAGTTCTTATCTGCTGTCCCATTCTACATATATTTCTACCTAACATACAGAGCATCGAATGATACGGGCATAGCAGTTGCCTTACTAGCAAGAAAGTTGCTATTGCCAATGTCTAATATTCTCAATTACTACCAATGAAAATTTAACAATGGTTCAGATAGGTAAATCCAGGTATGTGTAGTCAGAAGCTACAAGAACCTTACATTACAAAACCAAAAAACAGTAAAACGTCAAAGAATATTTAGAAATAAAGGTAAAACCCCAACACCAGGCTAAGTGTCCATATCTAGGTGTTCCTCGTCTTATTTGTTAAAAAAATAATAACGTTTTACAGTTATATTATTTAATATTTCTAATTATTTTCATGACTTGAAACTTATTTCTACCATTTTCACAGCCTGACTATGATAATTAAGCATTTTCCTTCAAAATTTTAGATGTTTTACATAATTTGGTAAAAAAAATAAAATAAATTACGTTTTGGTAAAACACAAATATTTGTTAGAACCAATACACAATTAAAGGTGACCAGTCTTACGTAACAGGTCGACCTTCAGGTTATGTGAAATCTCTACTACAGAAGTTACCAAAACATTACAATGAAAGATAAAGCTGCCTTAAATGTGAAATGTCTTTAACGTAAACGAAACAGATTATTAATATACAGTTTACTATATAAGAGATAAGTATGTAAAGGTCACATAATTGTAGAAAATGAAATACCTTGTTTGTCTGAAGTTGTCGTTAGTTTGCCAGGCTTGGTTAGTTTGGTAGGCTCTGCATATTAAAATATTATAACAACTATATTATCTGTTGATTACTTAATCAAGCTCCTTTTAATAAACAACTAAATGTCAATAAAAAAATGGTAAAAACTGAGATAGTTAACCAAATCTAAATTAATCACAGCAATGAAAGTACACCCATTAATACAGCATTAAATTGAAAATAAGAGTGTTGTTTTAATATTAGGTGTGTAGTATTAGATAATACTGCCTTTTTATAACAAAATCACTATTTATGCCCGATTTAATTATTTTTTTAATGTATTAAGCTTCCTTGTCTTGCTATAGCAAACATGTACAGTAGGAAGCCACAGCACTTCCTCTTTTGAAACAGACAGCCATACTGGGTGCCCTGGGAAGCAGGCACTTAACTGATTGATCACAGGAGAATGAATCAATCGGTATCTTAGATAATTGTATTTCCGTAAATTACGGAACTGCTGCATTTATTAAAAAAATAAGTAATAATTGGCTTTGCTCTCCTTTATTTTCTAACATATATATATGGTCAATATAGGAGAAGTATTTTAAATCAGAGGTTAGGATATGAATCTCAAAGAGCTCACAATAAATTAAAGGCGCAGCAGGAGACAGCAATACCAGCCATCAATGGTACACAGGCACATATCTACTAAGTGGTGCTATGCAATCCTTGCGGTGCTAGTGAACACTTTACGGCCCATAAAAATGAACCAAAATGTATCTTACAGATGGTCTGTTAAGGCATAACACTGCTAACTAAATATTGTATGGTCCAATATTCCATTACCCAGTTGATGTTTTGTATAAGTTTTTAACATCTAATTTTTAGAATGACTCATAAAAAGATTATTTTACACTGATAATGACATTGTCTAATCACTGTACTTTTGTATTGCCCTTCTATATTTCCACACCCCTTCATCATGTCCTTGATCAAGTCTTGCACAATCAATAGCTATTATTTTTTGTACTGATGATGTTCAAATACGTGTCAGACTAAATATTATGCACACAAATAATAAATTACAGTGCTGATTGTTCACCTTTATCTTTCTGTGGTGTTACAGTAGATGGTTTTACTTTGGATGTTTCATGTTCTAGAAAAAATAAATAAATGTGAAGAACTAATTGAGTCTAAGGTTTTACAGAAGGGAGGAGGTAGGAAAATAGTACAATGAGGTGAGCAAAGTAGTTCTTATCTGCTGTCCCATTCTACATATATTTCTACCTAACATACAGAGCATCGAATGATACGGGCATAGCAGTTGCCTTACTAGCAAGAAAGTTGCTATTGCCAATGTCTAATATTCTCATTTACTACCAATGAAAATTTAACAATGGTTCAGATAGGTAAATCCAGGTATGTGTAGTCAGAAGCTACAAGAACCTTACATTACAAAACCAAAAAACAGTAAAACGTCAAAGAATATTTAGAAATAAAGGTAAAACCCCAACACCAGGCTAAGTGTCCATATCTAGGTGTTCCTCGTCTTATTTGTTAAAAAAAATAATAACGTTTTACAGTTATATTATTTAATATTTCTAATTATTTTCATGACTTGAAACTTATTTCTACCATTTTCACAGCCTGACTATGATAATTAAGCATTTTCCTTCAAAATTTTAGATGTTTTACATAATTTGGTAAAAAAAATAAAATAAATTACGTTTTGGTAAAACACAAATATTTGTTAGAACCAATACACAATTAAAGGTGACCAGTCTTACGTAACAGGTCGACCTTCAGGTTATGTGAAATCTCTACTACAGAAGTTACCAAAACATTACAATGAAAGATAAAGCTGCCTTAAATGTGAAATGTCTTTAACGTAAACGAAACAGATTATTAATATACAGTTTACTATATAAGAGATAAGTATGTAAAGGTCACATAATTGTAGAAAATGAAATACCTTGTTTGTCTGAAGTTGTCGTTAGTTTGCCAGGCTTGGTTAGTTTGGTAGGCTCTGCATATTAAAATATTATAACAACTATATTATCTGTTGATTACTTAATCAAGCTCCTTTTAATGAACAACTAAATGTCAATAAAAAAATGGTAAAAACTGAGATAGTTAACCAAATCTAAATTAATCACAGCAATGAAAGTACACCCATTAATACAGCATTAAATTGAAAATAAGAGTGTTGTTTTAATATTAGGTGTGTAGTATTAGATAATACTGCCTTTTTATAACAAAATCACTATTTATGCCCGATTTAATTATTTTTTTAATGTATTAAGCTTCCTTGTCTTGCTATAGCAAACATGTACAGTAGGAAGCCACAGCACTTCCTCTTTTGAAACAGACAGCCATACTGGGTGCCCTGGGAAGCAGGCACTTAACTGATTGATCACAGGAGAATGAATCAATCGGTATCTTAGATAATTGTATTTCCGTAAATTACGGAACTGCTGCATTTATTAAAAAAATAAGTAATAATTGGCTTTGCTCTCCTTTATTTTCTAACATATATATATGGTCAATATAGGAGAAGTATTTTAAATCAGAGGTTAGGATATGAATCTCAAAGAGCTCACAATAAATTAAAGGCGCAGCAGGAGACAGCAATACCAGCCATCAATGGTACACAGGCACATATCTACTAAGTGGTGCTATGCAATCCTTGCGGTGCTAGTGAACACTTTACGGCCCATAAAAATGAACCAAAATGTATCTTACAGATGGTCTGTTAAGGCATAACACTGCTAACTAAATATTGTATGGTCCAATATTCCATTACCCAGTTGATGTTTTGTATAAGTTTTTAACATCTAATTTTTAGAATGACTCATAAAAAGATTATTTTACACTGATAATGACATTGTCTAATCACTGTACTTTTGTATTGCCCTTCTATATTTCCACACCCCTTCATCATGTCCTTGATCAAGTCTTGCACAATCAATAGCTATTATTTTTTGTACTGATGATGTTCAAATACGTGTCAGACTAAATATTATGCACACAAATAATAAATTACAGCGCTGATTGTTCACCTTTATCTTTCTGTGGTGTTACAGTAGATGGTTTTACTTTGGATGTTTCATGTTCTAGAAAAAATAAATAAATGTGAAGAACTAATTGAGTCTAATGTTTTACAGAAGGGAGGAGGTAGGAAAATCGTACAATGAGGTGAGCGAAGTAGTTCTTATCTGCTGTCCCATTCTACATATATTTCTACCTAACATACAGAGCATCGAATGATACGGGCATAGCAGTTGCCTTACTAGCAAGAAAGTTGCTATTGCCAATGTCTAATATTCTCAATTACTACCAATGAAAATTTAACAATGGTTGAGATAGGTAAATCCAGGTATGTGTAGTCAGAAGCTACAAGAACCTTACATTACAAAACCAAAAAACAGTAAAACGTCAAAGAATATTTAGAATTATAGGTAAAACCCCAACACCAGGCTAAGTGTCCATATCTAGGTGTTCCTCGTCTTATTTGTTAAAAAAATAATAACGTTTTACAGTTATATTATTTAATATTTCTAATTATTTTCATGACTTGAAACTTATTTCTACCATTTTCACAGCCTGACTATGATAATTAAGCATTTTCCTTCCAAATTTTAGATGTTTTACATAATTTGGTAAAAAAAAATAAAATAAATTACGTTTTGTTAAAACACGAATATTTGTTAGAACCAAAACACAATTAAAGGTGACCAGTCTTACGTAACAGGTCGACCTTCAGGTTATGTGAAATCTCTAGTACAGAAGTTACCAAAACATTACAATGAAAGATAAAGCTGCCTTAAATGTGAAATGTCTTTAACGTAAACAAAACAGATTATTAATATACAGTTTACTATATAAGAGATAAGTATGTAAAGATTACATAATTGTAGAAAATGAAATACCTTGTTTGTCTGAAGTTGTCGTTAGTTTGCCAGGCTTGGTTAGTTTGGTAGGCTCTGCATATTAAAATATTATAACAACTATATTATCTGTTGATTACTTAATCAAGCTCCTTTTAATGAACAACTAAATGTCAATAAAAAGATGGTAAAAACTGAGATAGTTAACCCAATCTAAATTAATCACAGCAATGAAAGTGCACCCATTAATACAGCATTAAATTGAAAATAATGAGTGTTGTTTTAATATTAGGTGTGTAGTATTAGATAATACTGCCTTTTTATAACAAAATCACTATTTATGCCCGATTTAATTTTTTTTTTAATGTATTAAGCTTCCTTGTGTTGCTATAGCAAACATGTACAGTAGGAAGCCACAGCACCTCCTCTTTTGAAACAGACAGCCATACTGGGTGCCCTGGGAAGCAGGCACTTAACTGATTGATCACAGGAGAACGAATCAATCGGCATCTTAGATAATTGTATTTCCGTAAATTACGGAACTGCTGCATTTATTAAAAAAATAAGTAATAATTGGCTTGGCTCTCCTTTATTTTCTAACATATATATACCTGGTCAATATAGGAGAAGTATGTTAAATCAGAGGTTAGGATATGAATCTCAAAGAGCTCACAATAAATTAAAGGTGCAGCAGGAGACAGCAATACCAGCCATCAATGGCACACAGGCACATATCTACTAAGTGGTGCTATACAATCCTTACGGTGCTAGTGAACACTTTACGGCCCATAAAAATGAACTAAAATGTATCTTACAGATGGTCTGTTAAGGCATAACACTGCTAACTAAATATTGTATGGTCCAATATTCCATTACCCAGTTGATGTTTTGTATAAGTTTCTAACATCTAATTTTTAGAATGACTCATAAAAAGATTATTTTACACTGATAATGACATTGTCTAATCACTGTACTTTTGTATTGCCCTTCTATATTTCCACACCCCTTCATCATGTCCTTGATCAAGTCTTGCACAATCAATAGCTATTATTTTGTGTACTGATGACGTTCAAATACGTGTCAGACTTAAATATTATGCACACAAATAATAAATGACAGCGCTGATTGTTCACCTTTATCTTTCTGTGGTGTTACAGTAGATGGTTTTACTTTGGATGTTTCATGTTCTAGAAAAAATAAATAAATGTGCAGAACTAAATGAGTCTATGGTTTTACAGAAGGGAGGAGGTAGGAAAATTGTACAATGAGGTGAGCGAAGTAGTTCTTATCTGCTGTCCCATTCTACGTATATTTCTACCTAACATACAGAGCATCGAATGATACGGGCATAGCAGTTGCCTTACTAGCAAGAAAGTTGCTATTGCTAATGCCTAATATTCCCAATTACTACCAATGAAAATAAAACAATGGTACCTGGATAGGTAAATCCAGGTATGTGTAGTCAGAACCTACAAGAACCTTACATTACAAAACCAAAAAACAGTAAAACGTCAAAGAATATTTAAAATTAAAGGTAAAACCCCAACACCAGGCTAAGTGTCCATATCTAGGTGTTCCTCGTCTTATTTGTTAAAAAAATAATAACGTTTTACAGTTATATTATTTAATATTTCTAATTATTTTCATGATTTGAAACTTATTTATACCATTTTCACAGCCTGACTATGATAATTAAGCATTTTCCTTCAAAATTTTAGATGTTTTACATAATTTGGTAAAAAAAAAAACCTAAAAATTACGTTTTAGTAAAACACGAATATTTGTTAGAACCAAAACACAATTAAAGGGGACCAGTCTTACGTAACAGGACGACCTTCAGGTTATGTGAAATCTCTAGTACAGAAGTTACCAAAACATTACAATGAAAGATAAAGCTGCCTTAAATTTGAAATTTCTTTAACGTAAACAAAACAGATTATTAATATACAGTTTACTATATAAGAGATAAGTATTTAAAGGTTACATAATTGTAGAAAATGAAATACCTTGTTTGTCTGAAGTTGTCGTTAGTTTGCCAGGCTTGGTTAGTTTGGTAGGCTCTGCATATTAAAATATTATAACAACTATATTATCTGTTGATTACTTAATCAAGCTCCTTTTAATGAACAACTAAATGTCAATAAAAAGATGGTAAAAACTGAGATAGTTAACCCAATCTAAATTAATCACAGCAATGAAAGTGCACCCATTAATACAGCATTAAATTGAAAATAATGAGTGTTGTTTTAATATTAGGTGTGTAGTATTAGATAATACTGCCTTTTTATAACAAAATCACTATTTATGCCCGATTTCATTTTTTTTTTAATGTATTAAGCTTCCTTGTGTTGCTATAGCAAACATACAGTAGGAAGCCAGAGCACTTCCTCTTTTGAAACAGACAGCCATACTGGGTGCCCTGGGAAGCAGGCACTTAACTGATTGATCACAGGAGAACGAATCAATCGGTATCTTAGATAATTGTATTTCCGTAAATTACGGAACTGCTGCATTTATTAAAAAAATAAGTAATAATTGACTTGGCTCTCCTTTATTTTCTAACATATATATACCTGGTCAATATAGGAGAAGTATTTTAAATCAGAGGTTAGGATATGAATCTCAAAGAGCTCACAATAAATTAAAGGTGCAGCAGGAGACAGCAATACCAGCCATCAATGGTACACAGGCACATATCTACTAAATGGTGCTATGCAATCCTTGCGGTGCTAGTGAACACTTTACGGCCCATAAAAATGAACTAAAATGTATCTTACAGATGGTCTGTTAAGGCATAACACTGCTAACTAAATATTGTATGGTCCAATATTCCATTACCCAGTTGATGTTTTGTATAAGTTTATAACATCTAATTTTTAGAATGACTCATAAAAAGATTATTTTACACTGATAATGACATTGTCTAATCACTGTACTTTTGTATTGCCCTTCTATATTTCCACACCCCTTCATCATGTCCTAGATCAAGTCTTGCACAATCAATAGCTATTATTTTGTGTACTGATGACGTTCAAATACGTGTCAGACTTAAATATTATGCACACAAATAATAAATTACAGCGCTGATTGTTCACCTTTATCTTTCTGTGGTGTTACAGTAGATGGTTTTACTTTGGATGTTTCATGTTCTAGAAAAAATAAATAAATGTGAAGAACAAATAGAGTCTAAGGTTTTACAGAAGGGAGGAGGTAGGAAAATCGTACAATGAGGTGAGCGAAGTAGTTCTTATCTGCTGTCCCATTCTACGTATATTTCTACCTAACATACAGAGCATCGAATGATACGGGCATAGCAGTTGCCTTACTAGCAAGAAAGTTGCTATTGCCAATGTCTAATATTCTCAATTACTACCAATGAAAATTTAACAATGGTTGAGATAGGTAAATCCAGGTATATGTAGTCAGAACCTACAAGAACCTTACATTACAAAACCAAAAAACAGAAAAAAGTAAAAAAATATTTAGAAATAAAGGTAAAACCCCAACACCAGGCTAAGTGTCCATATCTAGGTGTTCCTCGCCTTATTTGTAAAAAAACAAATTCACGTTTTACAGTTATATTATTTAATATTTCTAATTATTTTCATGATTTGAAACTTATTTCTACCATTTTCACAGAATGATTATGATAATTAAGCATTTTACTTCTACATTTTAGATGTTTTACATAAATTGGTAAAAACACAAAACACAAAATAAAAAAAATAACATTTTGGAAAAACACGAATATTTGCTATAACCAAAACTCAATTAAAGGTGACCAGTCTTACTTAACAGGACGACCTTCAGGTTGTGTAAAATCTCTAGTAGAGAATTTACCAAAACATTACAATGAAAGGTAAAGCTACCTTAAATGTATTAATTCTTTAACGTAAACAAAACAGATTATTAATATACAGTTTACTATATAAGAGATACAGTATGAAAAGGTTACATAATTGTAGAAAATGAAATACCTCGTTTGTCTGAAGTTGTCGTTAGTTTGCCAAGCTTGGTTAGTTTGGTAGACTCTGTATATTAAAATATTATAACAACTATATTATCTGTTGATTACTTAATCAAGCTCCTTTTAATAAACAATTAAATCAATAAAAAAATTGGAAAAACTGAGATAGTTAACCCAATCTAAATTAATCACAGCAATGAAAGTGCACCCATTAATACAGCATTACATTGAAAATAATGTGTGTTTTTTAATATTAGGTGTGTAGTATTAAAAAATACTGCCTTTTTGAAAAAAAATCACTATGCCCAGTTTAATTATTTTTTTAATGTATTAAGCTTCCTTGTGTTGCTATAGCAAACATGTACAGTAGGAAGCCACAGCACTTCCTCTTTTGAAACAGACAGCCATACTGGGTGCCCTGGGAAGCAGGCACTTAACTGATTGATCACAGGAGAACGAATCATTCGGAAGGTTAGATAATTGTATTTCCGTAAATTACAGAACTGCTGCATTTTTAAAAAAAATAAGTAATAATTGGCTTGGCTCTCCTTTCTTTTCTAACATATATATACCTGGTCAATATAGGAGAAGTATGTTAAATCAGAGGTTAGGATATGAATCTCAAAGAACTCACAATAAATTAAAGGTGCAGCAGGAGACAGCAATACCAGCCATCAATGGTACACAGGCACATATCTACTAAGTGGTGCTATGCAATCCTTGCGGTGCTAGTGAACACTTTACGGCCCATAAAAATGAACCAAAATGTATTTTACAGATGGTCTGTTAAGGCATAACACTGCTAACTAAATATTGTATGGTCCAATATTCCATTACCCAGTTGATGTTTTGTATAAGTTTATAACATCTAATTTTTAGAATGACTCATAAAAAGATTATTTTACACTGATAATGACATTGTCTAATCACTGTACTTTTGTATTGCCCTTCTATATTTCCACACCCCTTCATCATGTCCTTGATCAAGTCTTGCACAATCAATAGCTATTATTTTGTGTACTGATGACGTTCAAATACGTGTCAGACTTAAATATTATGCACACAAATAATAAATTACAGCGCTGATTGTTCACCTTTATCTTTCTGTGGTGTTACAGTAGATGGTTTTACTTTGGATGTTTCATGTTCTAGAAAAAATAAATAAATGTGAAGAACAAATAGAGTCTAAGGTTTTACAGAAGGGAGGAGGTAGGAAAATCGTACAATGAGGTGAGCGAAGTAGTTCTTATCTGCTGTCCCATTCTACGTATATTTCTACCTAACATACAGAGCATCGAATGATACGGGCATAGCAGTTGCCTTACTAGCAAGAAAGTTGCTATTGCCAATGCCTAATATTCTCAATTACTACCAATGAAAATGTAACAATGGTTGAGATAGGTAAATCCAGGTATATGTAGTCAGAACCTACAAGAACCTTACATTACAAAACCAAAAAACTGTAAAACGTCAAAGAATATTTAGAATTAAAGGTAAAACCCCAACACCAGGCTAAGTGTCCATATCTAGGTGTTCCTCGTCTTATTTGTAAAAATAAAAAATAACGTTTTACAGTTATATTATTTAAGATTTCTTATTATTTTCATGATTTCAAACTTATTTCTACCATTTTCACAGCCTGATTATAATAATTAAGCATTTTCCTTCTAAATTTAAATGTTTTACATAGTTTGTTGAAAAAAAAAATGACATTTTGGCAAAACACGAATGTTTGTTAGAACCAAAACACAATTAAAGTTGACCAGTCTTACATAACAGGACGACCTTCAGGTTATGTGAAATCTCTAGTAGAGAATTTTACCAAAACATTACAATGAAAGGTAAAGCTGCATTAAATGTGAAATTTCTTTAACGTAAACAAAATAGATTATAACATACAGTTTACTATATAAGAGATACAGTATGAAAAGGTTACATAATTGTAGAAAATTAAATACCTTGTTTGTTTGATGTGGTCGTTAGTTTGCCAGGCTTGGTTAGTTTGGCAGGCTCTGCATATTAAAATATTATAACAACTATATTATTTGTTGATTAATCAAGCTCCTTTATTAAACAACTAAATGTCAATAAAAAAATGGTAAAAACTGAGATAGTTAACCCAATCTAAATTAATCACAGCAATGAAAGTGCACCCATTAATACAGCATTACATTGAAAATAATGTGTGTTGTTGTAATATTAGGTGTGTAGTATTAAATAATACAGCCTTTTTAAAACAAAATCACTATTTATGCCCAATATAATTATTTTTTAATGTATTACGCTTCCTTGTTTTGCTATAGCAAACATGCACAGTAGGAAGCCACAGAACTTCCTCTTTTGAAACAGACAGCCATACTGGGTGCCCTGGGACGCAGGATCTTCACTGATAGATCATGGGAGAACTAATCAATCGGCAGCTTAGATCATTGTATTTCCATGCATTACGGAACTGCTGCATTTATTAAAATAATAATAATTGGCTTGGTTGTCCTTTAATTTTTAACATAAATATACCTCGGCAATATAGGAGAATTATGTTAAATCAGAGGTTAGGATATGAATCTCAAAGAGAACACAATAAACTAAAAAGAGCAGCAGGAGACAGCAATACCAGCCATCAATGGCACACAGGCCCATATTTAGTAAGTGGTGCTATGTAAACCTTGCGGTGCTAGTGGACAGTTTACGGCCCATAAAAATGAACCAAAATATATCTTACAGATGGTGTGTTAAGTCATAACACTACTAACTAAATATTGTATGGTCCAAAATTCTATTACCCAGGTGATGCTATGTATACATTTATAGCATGTAGGAATATAAACTCTAATTTTTAGAATGAAGATTATTTTACACAGGAAATGACATTGTTGAATCACTGTACTGTTGTATTACACGTCTATATTTCCACTCAACTTCATCATGTCCTTGATCAAGTCTTGGACAACCAATGGTCAATATTTTGTGTACTGATGATGTTTGTTCTTCAAATACAGGCATACCCCGGTTTAAGGACCTCACTTTAAGATCACTCACGAGTAAGGACATATCGCCCAATAGGCAAATGGCAGATCACGCATGCGCCTGTCTGCACGTCCTGGACAGCAATACCGGCTCCCTACCTGTACCGAAGCTGTGCGCAAGCGGGGAGACTATAGGGTCTGTTACACATGTGTTATTTACATCAGTTATGCACGTATATGACGACTGCAGTACAGTACATGCATCGATAAGTGGAAAGAAGGTAGTGCTTCACTTTAAGAACATTTTCGCTTTACATACATGCTCCGGTCCCATTGCGTACATTAATGCGGGGTATGCATGTACATGTTTGACTTTAATATTATGCACACAAATATTAAATTGCAGCGCTGATTGTTCACCTTTATCTTTCTGTGGTGTTACAATAGATGGTTTTACTTTGGATGTTTCATGTTCTACAAAAAAAAAGAGTCTAAGGTTTTACAGCAGGCAGGAGGTAGGACAATTGAACGATGAGGCGAGACAAGTGGTTCTTATCTGCTGTAACATTCTAAGTATCTTTCTACCTAACATACTGTGAGGAGCACTGTACTGTAGGGAGCATCTAATGATATGGGCATACAGTATTGCATTACTAGCAAGAAAGTTGCTATTGCCAAGGCCAAATATTCTCAATTACCACCAATGAAACAATGGTTGAGGTACTTCTGCTAAATTCAAGTATGTGAAGTCAGAACCTGCAAGAACCTTACATTCCAAAACCAACGTAAAACCTAAAAAAATATTTAGAATTAAAGGTAAAACCCCAACACCGGGCAAATTGTCCATCTCTAGGTGTTCCTCACATATATTTTTAAATTATTTAAAGTTCTACTGTAATAATATTTAAGATTTATAATTATTTTCACGATTTGAAACTTATTTTAAGCATTTTCAATTTTGATTATGATGATTTAGCATTTTCCTGCTCAATTTGAGATTTTTACATAATTTGGTCAAAAAACAAAACCAAAAAAAAAAAAAATTTGGCAAAATTTGGCAAAACACGAATATTTGTTATAACCAAAACACAATTTAAGGTGGCCAGTCTTACATAACAGGACGACCTTCAGGTTGTGTGAAATCTCTAGTACAGAATTTACCAAAACATTACAATAGAAGGTATAGCTGACTTAAAAGTGTAATTTCTTTAACAAACAAAATAGATTATTAATACACAGTTTCATATATAAGAGATACTGTATGTAATGGTAGTGGTTACAACATTGTAGAAAAGTAAATACCTTGTTTGTCTGAAGTTGTCGTTAGTTTGTCAGGTATAATTAGTTTGGCAGGCTCTGCATATTAAAATATTATAACAAATATATTATCTGTTGATTACATAATTAAGCTCCAGTTAATCAACAACTACATTTCATTACAAATTGAAAAACAGGGACAGTTAACCCAATCTAAATTAAACACAGCAATGAAAGTGCACCCATTAATACATTAAATTGAAAATACGAAAAGCAAGGAATCTGCGCTCGTGCTGTTTCATGGATTTCAACTTTAAGGAAACCCTTGCAGCTTTGTCTACAGAGCCACTGCCCAGACTCCTGATAAAGCACGCTGTTGAAAATGCGTTGAGGTCCTTCCTTGTGTTGCTATAGCAAACATGTAGGAAGCCACAGCACTTCCTCTTTTGAAAAAGGCAGCCATACTGGGTGCCCTGGGAAGCAGGATCTTCACTAATTGATCACGGGAGAACGAATCAATCGGCAGCTTAGATAATTGGAGTGCTGTAAATTACAAACATGCTGCATTTATTTAAACAAATTAATGTTTTGGGGCCTTAAGGCATAACTCTGGTAACTAAATACTGTATGGTCAAATTATCCATTACCCAGGTGATGCTTTGTATAAGTTTATAGAATGTAGGAATATATTTTTTTCTTAAAAAGCTTATTTTACACAGACAGACACTGTGTAATCAATACTTTTGTATTGTCCTTCTATTTTCCCACACAACTTCTTCATGTCCTTGATCAAATCTTGCATAACTAATAGCCATTATTTTGTAGACTAATGATGTTGTTTGTACAAATACGTTTCAGACTTTAATAATTTGCACAAAAAAAAATTACTGTACAGCGCTGATTGTTCACCTTTATCTTTCTTTGGTGTTACAGTAGATTGTTTTATTTTGCATTTTTCAGGTTCTAGGGGAAAAAGAAAGGCATGCATCAAAGAAGATCTAAAGTTTTACTGCAGACAGGAGAAAGGGAAATGGGCAGACTATGTGAGCAAAGTGGTTCATATCTGTCCTGGAATGCTACAGTATGGTTCTCACAACCACTGGGATCATTTAATGATATGGGCAATGTGACAGTGCCTTAACATCTAAATAGGGTTCCAAATAAGAAGCCTGTATCTGGCTGATGAGTCCAGCCTTAAGCTGTTTATTGTAGCTTGAAACAATTAGCCAGTCTCCACCTGGCTCATCTATCAGGTAGAAAAGCCTCGTGTAATCTGCAGGAGATCTCTTGATCACAGAGGGACTGTGTTGCCAGAAGAGATTTACAGGAAAAGTTGTCTTGAGCACAGGACTGTGCTGCCAGCAAGATCTTCTGAAACCAGTCCCTCTATTTCAGGGTGCAGTGGACCCGGGAACACACCAGAGGGTGGACCAACAATGGACACCAACCAAGACTGGACACTGACATAAAGGGCCCCTGTTTATAGGTACATCGGACTGTATGCAGGATTATTAGTTCAAAGAAATCTTTTGAACAGGTCATTAGAATGATTTGAACCCCCACCCCCAAATAAAAATTATAGTATGCCACCCACCTCATAAAGTACAGTATACATTACTGTAGAATTAAAAAACTAGTGATTGATTGTACTGTAAGAATGGCAAAAATTGTTAAGCCCATGTCGAGAAAAAAAAAGGGATGCCTCTTTTTTCTTTTTTTTCAGACTTGAAATTCACATACATGCATGCGATGACACGCATATGCGTTTCAACAAGGTTCCAATGAGACATACACGCATGCGCCTAAATGTGATAACATGCATATGCGTTTCACCAAGGTTCCAATGAGAAACACACGCATGCGCCTAAATGTAATGATACGCATATGCGTTTCAACAAGGTTCCAATGAAACACATGCGCATGCTCCTAAATGTGATGACACGCAGATGCGTTTCAACAAGATTCCAATTAGACATACTGTACACGCATGAGCGGAATTTTTTTTTTTTACATTCGGAAGAAGAAGCGACGTTGTATTTTTGTATTACTTCTTTTCCCTTTAATATCCTGTAAAAATACAACACTTAATTCGTACAAAATACTTTTGTTATGTGTACTCATATTTTTAATCTATGTATGGCTAGGGAGCATCAGAAAGGACTTCTTTCCCATGTACACTATACAGTATGAACTCGTAACGTTAATCTTCAAATTACAATTACACACACACACTTACAAAACTGTACTGCAATAAAAGACAGGTTGAATTTCTATTAGATATTTAAGACAATCTTGCGATTGCCCACTTGAGTTTCTCGACGATATTGCAGGCCGTGCTAAAATGCAATTTTCTGAACCCAATACAAACCCGGGTCTACACGCGTCTTAAGGCAGTACGGTTGGAAGAAATCACGTGCCATCACATGGGTATTCCTAGTTATACACCGCGTGAAGTGTTCGAATAACAGCCACTGCAGCTGCACTTTCAGCACATATAGCACTTATAAGAAGGTTGGTACTGTCAAAGCTTAAAATTGGCAATGATCCCCGAGGAAGAAACCCACTATTAGGAGTTTCGAAACATGTAGGAGGTCTTTTGGCATTACTGAGACACCGTAGCTGTGGAGAACAAGCGGTGACGTCACAGGAGGAGTTGATCGGCTGAACTCTGGGAGAAAGCAGCAAGCAGTTTGCAGCAAGCAGACACCCGAGCAGAAAAGGAGATCCTCTTCCGTGGATTGACGCAATTTCACCTCGCAGCAAGCGGTCCCATATGCTGATAAAACTATTTCAATAACGCTTATGTCCTAGTCACTTTTGGTGAGTAGGTTTCCAATTTTACACCAAATGGAGCAAGTTTCAAGACATCTGGTTCCTATGCCAAGGCACAGATAGTTCTTTTTAGTATAATTCTTTTTAGTACAAATTTTTGTATTTTTAGTGTAATCAATTGTTTTTATTTTACATGTTATACTGTATTTTATTATTGTATTAAAATTGCTCTCTTTATATATCCTAGTTGTCCCTGGGTAATGCACTATTGCAGTGTGTATGCTTGTTTTCTCTTTTTCTCTTGAGGAATCCATCAAGAAAAGAACTTTGTCTACAATCACAATCTAACCATTCCTCAGCGCCACAGGAATTTGAAACAAAATGGGGGTTGATCATATTTTCATTTACTCCCAAAGAACAGGAAACATTCAGAGACAAACTACTTTAGGCAAGCCCAATAACTAATGAATCAGGACGGGAGCAATGGGGAAAAGGGAGGGGAGGCACCGAGTCCGGAGCTAATCAAAGGCCGCATTAGACTTGGTCGGAACTCGACCCGAGAGAACTTGCATATGTACTGACTATTGACTTAGATAACCACCGAGCCACAAAAGACAATACAAAGAGGTAGTAGATAGAAAGTACCAGACTAACATTGTTAGGTTATTTTTGTTATTGTCATTTCCGCTATTCTCGTTTATACAGTAAATGTATACCCAAAGTTGGGGAGGAACAAGAAAGGGGGGAAAAAAAGGGGACCACATAAAACTGAGAAAGTATTCAAAGGAGGAGGGGGAATCTGAAGGAAATATACACCAAATATGATTAACACAAGGAAAATAAAAAAAGATAGATATCGACATAGGATAGCAGGGTTGACTGATAGACTAACTGACGGAAAGTCTGATCATCTGCCGTATATATTTCCGCCCCTCAGCAAAAAACTCAGACAAAGGGAGTAAGATTAATTTTTATTTGACTACATTATGAAGTACCGCTCATTGCAACATTATCAAATGTATCATATGTAACCCTTGATTGTAGCTACAGTACCTCAATGGAATGCTATGTCTAATTGAAATGTCCCAAATAAAAAAGAATTTATAAAAAAAAAACATTATTTATAGCCAAAACCAGAACATCAGACTAAGGGGCTTATGCAGAGAGGCACGTTAAGGTCAAATTCAGCAGGTTTGCGCCAAAAATGTCTGCAATGAAAGAGATAGTGGCGAGAATTTGGCGGGGCTATTCAAATTCGCCAGACGTGTGGCGAGAAGCGTGATCTCGCCACTGCGAAAAAACGCAAGATTCCAGTAGCTCCGATGCGCATGAACGCGCCAATCGGAGCTACTAAATGGCGCGTTTAGTGGAAATTTTGCCCGCCAACAGAAGTTGGCTGTATTATGGGCTAATACCGCGCGCCTCAGAATGGCGAGTTTCACGCCAAGTGAAACTCGCCTAATTAGCCATTTCCTGCACACCGCGCTACCGGAGTTCCCTGCATACCACAACTATAAATTCCAATCCTGTGGCGAATTTAAGCAGTACCTCTCTGCATAAGCCCCTAAGTGCCCATTTGTAGGTATTTCTCTTCATATCTTTCTGAATTATTTAAGTTTCCTAATGATTGTTATGATTTGATACAGTACCTATTTTAAGCATTTGCCAAGTTTGGTTATGCTTTTTTAGCATTTACCTGCTTAATTTCAGTTTTTTTCCATAATTTGGTGACAATAAAAAAACGGAACCAAACAAATCAAGTTTTGGTAAAACTGCAAAACTTAACAAGAACATTTTTTTTAGAACAAAAATGAAAGTTCCCACCTTTACTTAATGGGGAGAACATCAGGCTGTGTGGGAACACTAATGCATCATTTACCAAAGCATGACAACAACATAGATGATTAATATACAGGTTACTATATAAGAGACACAGTATGTAAAGGTTACATAATTCTAGAATAATTAATACCTTGTTTGTCTGAAGTTGTTGTTAGTTTGTCAGGTTAAGTTAGTTTTGCAGCCTCTGCATATTAAAATATAACAAATAAATTATCTCTTGATTACATAATCAAGCTCATTATATTCAACAACTAAACTTCAATAGAACTGAAAAAAAAAGAGATAGTTGATTAAATGTAAATGAATCACAGCAATGAAAGTGCACCCATTAATACAGAATTTCATTCAAAAGTCTATGTGGTTTTATTTTTCAAATATCAGTTACAGTATGTAGTACTAGATAATACTGCATTATTAAAAAAAATCACTCTTTATGCACTTTTAATTATTTTGAATGTATTAAGCTTCCTTGTGTTGCTATAACGACCAACACTTCCTCTTTTAAAACAGGCAGCTATACTTGGCGCCCTGTCTTACTTAACAGGGCGAGCATCAGGCTGTGTGGGAACTCTAGTACACAATTGACCGAAACATTATAATGGAAGGTACTGCTGCCTGGAATGGGAAATGTTGATAACATAAGCACATAGATTATTAATACACAGTTTACTAGATAAGAGATACAGGGGCTTATGCAGAGAGGAACGTTAAAAAAGTTTAAAATGGCTGTAAAATAGCCACAGATTTGCCGTTAGTGAAGGTGTTATGCAGAGAACGTCGTTAACTCATTTCGGCAAAAAACTGCTAATTGCCAACTTTTCCTGGCTATTTGAAACTCGCCATACTAATGCACATATTGGCGTTTTCCAGCGATTTGGAGCTTCTGGAATACCACGCTATATTAGCATGGCGAGTTTCAGGTTCTCGCCACGAGTTTGGCGAGTTTTACAGCTCTGAAAAATTTTCTGGGCACTTTTAAAAATCGCGCCATTTTCTCCCGAGTTCAAGGATTTCTGGCTAGTTTTTTCGCCAGAAGATGGCGCTATTTCCTTATCTATGCTCTCTGCATGAGCCCCACAGTATGTAAATGTTACATAATTGTAGAAAATTAAATACCTTGTTTGTCTGAAGTTGTCGTTAGTTTGTCAGGCTTGGTTAGTTTGTTAGGCTCTGCATATTAAAATATTATAACAAATATATTATCTGTTGATTACATAATCAAGCTCCTTTTAATCAACAACTATATTTCAAAAACTGGAAAAACTGGGATAGTTAACCCAATCTAAATTAATCACAGCAATGAAAGTGCACCCATTAATAAAGCATTACATAGAAAATAATATATAGGTTTTATTTAAATTTCAGTAATGTAGCATTACTGTAGATCATACTGCCTTTTTTTAAACAAAATCACTCTTTATGCCCTTATAATTATTTGTAATATATCAGGTGTCTTTGTATTGCTATAGCAAACATGTAGGAAGCCACAGCACTTCCTCTTTTGAAACAGACAGCCATACTGGGTGCCCTTGGAAGCAGGCTCTTGCTGATTGATCACGGGAGAACAAATCAATCGGCATCTTAGATAATTGCATTTCCGTGCATTATGGAACTGCTGCATTTATTAAAACAAAAAGATAGTATTTTGGGTGTGTTAAGGCATAACACTATTAACTAAATACTGTATGGTCCAATATTCCATTACCCAGGTGATGCTATGTATAAGTGTAGAAAATGTAGGAATATAATATCTAATTTTTAGAATGACTCATAAAAAGCTTATTTTACACAGATAATGACATTGTGTAATCAATACTTTTATATTGTCCTTCTATTATTTCCACACAACTTAATTGTGTCCTTGATCATGTCTTGCACAACCAATAGCCAATATTTTATTTTAATTATGTTGTTTGTCAGACTTGAATAATTTTCAAAAAATAATAAACTACATCGCTGATTAATCCCCATTATCTTTCTTTTGGTATTATACTAGATGTTTACTTTGGATTTTTCAGGTTCTACAAACTAACGAAAGGCAAGCATCAAAGAGGGTCTAAAGATTTACAGCAGGCAGAATATAGGGGAATGGGAAGACTAGGTGAGCCAAGTGGTTCTTATCTGTCCTTGAATGCTATGGTTCTCACTACCACTGGGAGCATCTAATGATATGCGCAATGTGATAGTGCCTTAACCCATGTCTAAATAGGGCTCCAAATAGGAAGCCTGTATCTGGCTTATGAGTCCAGCAGGGAGCTGTTTAATTGTATGTTGAAACAATTAGCCAGTCCCCACCTGGCTCCTCTATCAGGTAGAAAAGCCTCTTGTGTAAACTGCAGGAGATCTCTTGATCATAGAGTGACTGTTTTGCCAGGAGAGATTCACAGGAACAGTTGTCTTGATCACAGGTCTGTGCTGCCAGCAAGATCCCCGAAACCAGAGGGTGGACCCCAATGGATACCAACCAAGACCTGGTCACTGACATAAAAGGTCCTTGCTTACAGGTACAGCTTTGGACTTTTGGGTTTGAGGTTGGCAAAAAGCTTATCCTAACAGTCTTGCAGATAGGGACTGGGAAGTGAATTTGTCCTTACAGCAGGGATAGGCTGTTTGTTTATTTGGTTGCTTCCTTAAAAATGTATTGTTTGAAGCTATGGGCTGAATAGAAGCCATGGTTTATTTTCTCCAAATATGTCTACCTGGTTGTACCTCTGCCCTTGTCTCCTGCAGGCAAACTGCTGTAACCGTCTTACTATCACTGGTAAGAAAGTTGCCACTGTCAAAGCTTAAAATTGGCAATGACCACTAAACAAAATTAAACTTAACTTTGGATATGGGATAAACTGGGTGTGTGAAATCACAACCTACCAGACCATACATTTAAAAACCAAAACCCTAACATTATTTATAGCTAAAACCAAAATCAGAACACCAGATAAAGTCCCCATCTTTAGGTATTTTTCTTCATACAGTATATTTTTGAATTATTTAAGTTTTCAAATTATTTTTATGATATGATACCTATTTTAAGCATTTGCCACGTTTGGTTAAGCAATTTAAGCATGTTCCTGCTTAATTTGAGTTTTTTCCATAATTTGGTGAAAATAAAAAAACGGAACCAAACAAATCAAGTTTTGGTAAAACTGCAAACTTAACAAGAATTTGTTTTAGAATCAAAACACAAATGAAAGTTCCCACCTTTAATTAGTGGGAAGAACATGGCTGTGTGGGAACTCTAAAACAGAATTTAACAAAGCGTTAAATGTCCATTTTTTATAATATAAACATAATAGATTATTGATACACAATTTACTGTACTATATAAGAGATGCAGTATGTAAATGTTACATCATTGTAGAAAATTAATTACAGCAATGGAAGTGTATTCATTAATACAGCATTTCGTTCAAAAGTCTATGTGGTGTTATTTTTCAGATATCAGTTGTGCAGTATTAGATAATACTGCATTTTTTAAAAATCACTTTTTATGCCCTTTTTATTTATACTTAATGTATTAAGCTTCCTTGTGTTGGTCTATAGTGACCATTTAGGAAGCCACCACACTTCCTCTTCTGAAACAGGCAGCTATACTGGGTGCCCTGTCTTACTTAACAGGGCAAGCATCAGGCTGTGTCGTGATCTCTAGTACACAATTTACTAAAGCATTATAATGGAAGGTACTGCTGGCTTAAATTGGAAATTTTGATAACATATGTACATATATTATTAATATACAGTTTACTATATAAGACATACAGTATGTAAAGATGATAAAATTATAGAAAATGAAATACCTTCTTTGTCTGAAGTCATCGTTAGTTTGTCAGGTTTAGTTAGTTTTGCATGTTCTGCATATTAAAATATTATAACAAATAAAATATCTGCTGATTATAGTACATAATCAAGCTCATTGTAATCAACAACTAAACGTTGATAAAACTGGAAAAGCAGGGATAGTTAAATCAGTGTAAATAAATCACAGCAATGGAAGTGCACCCCTTAATACAACCTTTCCTTCAAAATCCTATAGATAGTTTGTTTAAATAAAAAACAGTTGTTTAGTATTAGATAATACTTGTGCATTGTTTTAACTCTTTATGCCCTTTATAATTATTTTTTAATGTATTAAGTTTCCTTGTGTTGCTATAGCAACCATTTAGGAAGCCAGAGCACTTCCTGTTTTGAAACAGGCAGCCACATTGGGTGCCCTGGGATGCAGGATCTTCTCCAATCATTCACAGGAGAACTAATCGATCGGTAGCTTAGATCAGCGTTGCGCAAAGTGTGGGGGCAGAGTTTTTGCTGGGGGGGGGGCACAGGCAGTTGCCGAGGCCCTGCACTCTTCCCCCAGGCATTTAAATGAAATGCTGGGGGATTGCGTGCGTCCCCTGCAACTGTTTACTTACCGGGATTCATCCGGCTGTGTTGCATCGGAATGGCACCATGTGATGTGACACGCGTCAAATGACGCCACGGGTCAAGTGATGTCACATAACCCCGCAGCATCATCTGATGCGGATGAATGTAGGCGGGGGGTGCGAGAGCCGGGGGAAGAGAGACAGGAGGGTGCAGCACTAAAAGTTTGTGCTCCCCTGGCTTAGATAATTACATTGTTGTAAATGTAAGAAACTGCTGCCTTAATTAAAACAAATAACACAAAAAATTGCAAATTTCCACTTTTTCCCCTTTAATTTACAACATAAAATATACATAGACAATGTTAAAGTTAAATGTTAAAGTAGATGTTTACAATCAACTAAAAAGTGCAACAAGAGACAGCAATACCGGTACCAAAGGCACAAAGGCTCATATCTAGTAAGTGGTGCTATGCAATCCTTGTGCTGCAATTAGACATTTTACGGACCATAAAATTAACCAAAAATGTACCTTCCAGAGGGTATCTTATGGCATAACACTACTAACTATGATCCAATCTTCCATTACCAAGCATAAGTGTACAAAATGTAGGAATATAATATCTCATTTTTAGAGTAACCCAGGTAGCTGATTTTACACAGATAATGACATTGTTTAATCACTGTACTTTTGTATGGCCCTTCTGTATTTCCACACAACTTCATCATGTCCTTGATCAAGTCTTGCACAACCAATAACCCAATATTTTGTGGACTAATTATGTTCTTTGTACAAATACATCTCTGACTTTAATAATCTGCAAAATAATTATTAATTACAGCGCTGATTGTTCACCTTTATCTTTCTTTGGTGTTATAGTAGATGATTTTATTTTGGATTTTTCAGGTTCTACAAAAAAAGAAAGCCAAGGATCAAAAGTTTTACAGCAGATAGCAGATTGGGAAATGGGCAGACTAGGTGAGCCATGTTATTCTTATCTGTCCTTGAATGCTATGGTTCTCCCTACCACTGGGAGCATCTAATGATATGGGCAAACTGTAGTAACCGCCTCACTGTCACTTGTAAGAAAGTTGCCATTGTCGAGGCTTAACATGAGCAATAACCACTAAACAAAATTAAATTTAACTTTGGAGATGGGCAAAACTAGGTTTGTGAAATAAGAACCTAACAGAGTCTTACTTTTCATGACCAAAGCTCACCAAACCATTATGTAAAGTCAACGCCAAAATCAGAACACCAGAATGTGCCCATCTCTAGGTATTTCCCTTCATATCTTTCTAAATAATGTTTTACATTTTTCAAGTATATTATTTATTTCCTAATTATAGTTATGATATGATGCTTATTTTAAAATGTGACAAGTCTGATTATGCTAATTTAGCATTTTCCTGCTTAATTTGAGTTTTTCCATCATTTGGTAAAAATAAAAAACCAGAACCAAACAAATCAAGTTTTTCAAATACTGCAAACGTAACAAGAACTTATTTTAGAACCAAAACACAAGTGAAAGTGGCCACCTTTTCTAATTAGAGAGAATTGGAAGATGGAGGGGAGGGGAAAAGGAAAAGGAAAAAACTATTGCTTCAGCTTAATTGAAAAGATAATATATTGATGACAAAGGTGCTAAAGGGGATAAGGGGTAGTAATAAAGATTAGAGAAAGCACACCCTTTTACAAGCACTCATTGTATGGTTTGATATGATGATAATATCATTAAAATTGATTTTAAATTTAAGATAAAAAAGGAACAAGTATGTTTAAATGTAGACCTTAATACACCTAACGTGTATTGGAGTGAATAAATCACTGTGGTGACCAAACATATACAGTATAACAGGGAAAAACTATGTACATAAATGTCAAAAACTGAAAACCAAGGGATATCCAAATACTAAATGAAAATAATACTGATAGTATTAAGAACCTAGATGGATCACAGTTAATCATTGATAACCCTTGGGTACAGCACTAATAGTATTATTAAAAGAACCTTTATATAGTAAGCAGGTTGCGTAGAGACTGAAACTGTTAATGTATAATATTAAATGATGTATGTATGCTCCTCCAAAAACCTGCAATTTATGCAATCAATGGTAAAATACCACATGTGATAGCTATTTCATATAGGCACACAAAATGTGTTTAGATGCCTAGAGGCACGAATCAAGGTTCGTATCAATTTTTCGCCCCATGAAACAAACCGAATACTGCTATAAATGTAAATAAACACAAAGAATAGCACATGCAATGAGCCCACAAAGTGTGTTAATATAGCTCAGAGGCACGGATCGAATCCGTATCAAGTTATAGCCTCCTAAATGAATGCATTATGCACTGTTAGTAATAAGCAGATCAATAGCTCACAAAAAGTAATCATATGCAGTCAGGAACAAATGTATCGCAGACAAACAGGGTATTTAAATCAAGTAACAAACAGCTGGTAAATCAACCAGCATCAATACTAGCTGAATATGATGCCAAATGAGACAGTCAAACAACACTGTGAAATGTAGCTAAGTCAATAACCTAACACATTGCTACTAACATAGTCACAAAGTAGCGTTAGGTACATCTCAATGCGCAGTACATAGATACTTCAGTGTCAACTTTCTCTCCAAGTTCAAATGGCAACTTTCAACATGTGTCAAAAGCGCCTCTGCGAAACGTACGTCAGGTGGGAGGCGGGACTAGACTGACGTCACGACGTTCGTACGCAGCAACGAGGGGACAGGCGCATTGGAGTGCCGGTAGGATCTGCATGTCGCCTTGATGCAGGTCTGATACAAACACATGTTGAACGTTGCCATTTTAACTTGAATCCCGAATGTTAAGTGGGAGTAAAACCATAAGCCCAGGTATTTAAAACTAGTGGCAGGTGTTAGGGTGGTGTTAGCGTTGGTTCTAATCAGGGGCTCAGTCACTGGGAGCTTTACAAATTTAGTCTTGGTCCCAAATACCATTGTTACAGTCTTGTCAGTGTTTAAAAACAGTTTATAGCATTTATAGCATTTATAGCAGTATTCGGTTTGTTTCATGGGGCGAAAAATTGATACGAACCTTGATTTGTGCCTCCAGGCATCTAAACACATTTTGTGCGCCTATATGAAATAGCTATCACATGTGGTATTTTACCATTGATTGCATAAATTCTATGTTAGTAGCAATGTGTTAGGTTATTGACTTAGCTACATTTCACAGTGTTGTTTGACTGTCTCATTTGGCATCATATTCAGCTAGTATTGATGCTGGTTGATTTACCAGCTGTTTGTTACTTGATTTAAATACCCTGTTTGTCTGCGATATGTCCTGACTGCATATGATTACTTTTTGTGAGCTATTGATCTGCTTATTACTAACAGTGCATAATGCATTCATTTAGGAGGCTATAACTTGATACGGATTCGATCCGTGCCTCTGAGCTATATTAACACACTTTGTGGGCTCATTGCATGTGCTATTCTTTGTGTTTATTTACATTTATAGCAGTATTCGGTTTGTTTCATGGGGCGAAAAATTGATACGAACCTTGATTCGTGCCTCTAGGCATCTAAACACATTTTGTGTGCCTATATGAAATAGCTATCACATGTGGTATTTTACCATTGATTGCATAAATTGCAGGTATTTGGAGGAGCATACATACATCATTTACTATTATACATTAACAGTATCAGTCTCTACGCAACCTGCTTACTATATACAGGTTCTTTTAATAATACTATTAGTGCTGTACCCAAGGGTTATCAATGATTAACTGTGATCCATCTAGGTTCTTAATACTATCAGTATAATTTTCATTTAGTATTTGGATATCCCTTGGTTTTCAGTTTTTGACATTTATGTACATAGTGTTTTCCCTGTTATATATGTTTGGTCACCACAGTGATTTATTCACTCCAATACACGTTAGGTGTATTAAGGTCTACATTTAAACATACTTTTTCCTTTTTTATCTTAATATCATTAAAATTGATTTTAAATTTATCATCATATCAAACCTTATTAGGGAGAACTCAGACAGTGAGGGAACTCTAGTTCAGAAATTACAAAAAAATATAATGGAGGAGACTATTGATTTAAATGTGAAATCGTTTATAATAATACAATATTAATATACAGTTTACTACATGTGACATCTGTAAAATTTATGAAGTTGTAGAATATAAAATACCTCGTTTGACAGAAGTTGTTGTTACTTTGTCAGGTTTCATTTGTTTTCCAATTTCTGCATATTAAAATATTAGAACAAATAAAATACCAAATATAGTATCTGTTCATTACATAGTCAAGCTCATTTTCAATCAAAAACTAAAAGTAAATAAAAAAATGGAAGAACAGAGATAGTTAATCCAATGTAAATTAGTCACAGCACTAAAAGTGTACACATTATTTTCAATGTAAATATACAGTACATATACAATATAGAGTACAATGTTAAAGCAGAGGTTTAGATATGAATCTCATTGTTTTTATAATTAAATTATAAGTGCAGCAAGAGATAGCAATAATATGCATCAATGGTATAGCAGCCCATATCTAGTAAGTAGAGCTGTCCAATAAGAATCCTTCCGGCGCCAGTGAACACCTTATGGCCCATACAAATTAACCAAAATGTATCTTAAAGGGGGTGTCTTATGGCATAACACTACTAACTGTGTGTGAACTCTAGTACAGAATTTACCAAAGCATTAAATGCCACATTTTGATATTAACAACATAGATGATTAATATACAGTTTACTATATGAGATACAGTATATAAAGGTTGCATAATTGTTGAAAATGAAATACCTTGTTTGTCTGAAGTCGTCGTTAGTTTGTCAGGTTTAGTTAGTTTTGCAGGTTCTGCATGTTAAAATATTGGGCCTCATGCAGAGAGCATCGTTATTTCAAAACTCGCCATTTTTTGTTCAATTTCGCGCAGAAACCGGCAGAAAATGGCGAGTTCCGAAAAACGCGCCATTTTGTTTTTTCAATTGCTAAAATTCGCCTCGCGGCTGGCGAGAACCTCCATCGCGCCATTTTTAAAACTCTCCGAATGCAGAGAGGTGCGAACGGCAAGTAGCGGCTGTTCGCGCCAAAAAATGGCGCGATTCTCGCATTTTTGCCGCGCCACGAAAATATGGCAAGATGGCGCTCGCCGCCTATAGTAAAGGGGAAAAAAAAGGCGCGAATTTGTTTTTACACGTTTCTGAAGCGCGCATCTCGCCAATTTAAACTCGCCACACGCATCCATGTTAAACATAGCAGAATTCGCACTTTTCTGCATATGGAGAATAAAACTCTCCAAAAAAACTACTTTTTATGAAATTCGCCATTTTTAAAATTCTATGCTCTCTGCATGAGGCCCATTATGACTAATAAATTATCTGTTGATTACATAATCAAGCTCATTGTAATACCCAACTAAATTTCAATAAAACTGGAAATACAGAGATAACTAATCAACTCAAAAATGAATCACAGCATTGAACATGCACCCATTAATACACCATTTCATTCAGAATTATGTGGGGATTTTTTTAAATATCAGTTGGGTAGTATTAGATAATACTGCATTTTAAACAAAATCACTTTTGATGTCTTTTTAAATTATTTTTTATGTTTTAAGCTTCCTTGTGTTACAGGAAGCCACAGCACTTCCTCTTTTGAAACAGGCTTCCATACTGGGTGCCTTGGGAAGCAGGATCTTCTCCGATCGATCGGAAGAACAAATCAATTGGCATCTTAGATAATTACATTGCCATAAATGTAAGGAACGGCTGCATTTATTAAAACACATAACACCAAAAAATGGGCAAGTTTCCCCCTTTAATTTACAACATAAATATACATAGGTAATGTAAGTGTGGAATGTTAAAGCCAGTGGACACTTTACAGTATGGCTCATAAAATGAACAAGAATGTATCTTCCAGTGGGTGACTTATGGCATAACACAACTAACTAAATATGGTCCAATCTTCCATTACCCAGCATAAGTGTACAAAATATAAGAATATTATATCTTATTTTTATAAGGACTCAAATACTGTAGTGCCGACGATTATTCTAAAACAAACCTGGGGCAATCTCCAAAAAGACCCGGTTACATGCTGGGTACATGCTGGGTACATGCTGCAACATTTCACACATTTCTGCAGACAGACTAATGGACCATCGGATTAACAGCAGGGGTCCCTGGCAGTCCCATTCAAACTGAATGGGACTGCCAGGAACGCCTGTTGTGTTAATCCGATGGGCCATTAGCCTCTGCAGAAATGTCACTGAAATGTACCCAGCATGTACCCAGCATGTACCCAGCATGTACCTGGCTAGTTTAAGGCAAGTTTTAGAATACTCGTTGGCTCGTCTGTAGCTTATTTTACACAGATAATGACATTGTTTGATCGGTCTACTTTTGTATTGCCTTTCTGTATTTCCACACAACTTCATCCTGTCCTTGATCAAGTCTTGCACAACCAATAGCCATTATTTTGTGGACTAATGATGTTCTTTGTACAACTACATCTCTGACTTTAATAATCTGCAAATAAAATAATAAATTACAGCGCTGATTGTTCACCTTTATCTTTCTTTGGTGTTACATTAGATGGTTTTACTTTGGATTTTTCAGGTTCTACAAAAAAAGAAAGCCAAGGATCAAAGAGAGTCTAACATTTTACAGCAGATAGGAGGTAGGGAAATGAGAAGTTGTGGTGACCCACATGGTTCTTATCTGCTATAAAATTAATGATATGGGCATAGCAACTGAATTAATACCAAGAAAGTTGCTATTGCCAAGTTTTAATACAGCTCAATCCTGTTATAACGTGATCCGCTACAACGCAGATCCGCTTATAAAGAGGTCTGAGCGTTGCTTCCTTTTTACAAACATCTCCAAGTTTTTTTTTTAGCGAAATGGCCGCCACGTGAGGACTTACCTGGCATCTGCAGGTCTCTCCTCTCTCCCTGCTTCATCAGGCTACATACACGTGCGCAGTGCACATCTCCAAAGTTTTTTTTTTTTTTTTATAACACTCAATACTTTATTGCTAACGGACACACACACACACACACACACACACACACACACACACACACACACACACACACACACACACACACACACACACACACACACACACACACACACACACACACACACACACACACACACACACACACACACACACACACACACACACACACACTCCCTACACTAATAATTTTAGCATACAAAGCAGGAATCGAACCCATGACCCTTCATACACTAGTAGTGATTCTTTACCTGCTATACCATAGGATTGCACTGGAAGGCAGTACTGTGCAGTAGAAGTTAAGTTTGATAATAGAGTCAATGACATCACACCAATCATATGGTGTAGCAGGTAAAGAATAGCTACTGTACTAATGTATGACGGGTCATGGGTTCAATTTCTGCATGGTATGCTAAAATTATTAGCGTAGGATGGAGGTGAGTGTGTCCACTAGCAATAAAGCATTGAATGTTATAAAAAAAAAAAACCTTGGAGATGTGCACCGTGCATGAGGACGCAGCCTGATGCAGCAGGGAGAGAGAAGAGAGCTGTAGATACCGGGTAAGTCCTCGCAAGGCGGCCATTTCGCAATCCTGATTATAACATGATCCCAGTTATAACGCGGTCTCATTATGTGGACACCAAGCACAGCGTTATAATGGGGTTTAGCTGTATTGTCAAATACAACCAATGAAAATTAAACTTAATGGTTAAGATTGGCACTGTAAATCCTGGTGTGTGAAATCCAAAACCCCAATAGTTCCAAAACCCCAATAGTAAAGTGATAACTAAAAATTATATACAACCAAAGACACAAACCACAACACCAGGCTACTCTACATGCCCATCTCTAGGTGTTTCTCACCATATCTTTTTTTTATATTGCCAAGTTTTCCAGTTGTATTATTTAAGATTCTTAATTAATTTTATGATTTGATATTTATTCTAAGCATTTTCTAAACCTGATTATGATACTTTATAATTTTCCTGTAAATTTTTTTTTTTTTACATCATATGGTTAAATAAAATTAATAATAATAAAGCTTTGGCAAAGCACGAATATTTGTTAGAACCAAAAACATGATTAAATGTAACCCGTCTTGCTTAACAGGTCGAGCATCAGGCTGTGTGGGAATTATAGTACACAATTTACCAAAGAATTATAATGGGAGGTACTGCTGCCTTAAATGCAATATTTCATTAACATAAACAAGAACATAAAAAAGATTATTAATGTACAGTGTACTATATAAGACACACAGTATGTAAATGTAACCAAATTGTAGAAAATTAAATAGCTTGTTTGTCTGAAGTTGTTAGTTTGTCAGGTTTAGTTAATTTTGCAGGGTCTGCATATTCAAATATTATAAGAAAATAAATTATCTGTTGATCACATAAACAAGTTAATTTTAATCAACAACTAACTGTTGAAAAAACTGGAAAAACAAGGATAGTTAATCCAGTTTAATTTAAGCACAGCAATTAAAGTGCACCCATTATTACAGCATTTCATTCAAAATCCTATGTGTTTTTTCCCACCCAAATATCAGGTTGTGTAGTATTAGATAATACTGCATTAAAAAAATGAGATACAGTACAGATGCAGCCACCATTATTAGATCACTTGCCTTGGAAAATCTGGGGCAATCTCACAGTAAATGCCTCAACATGCCTCAACATTTCTGTGAGATTCCTAATGGCCCATCGGATTAACACAGCAGGGGTGCTTGCAGTCCCATTCAAACTGACACATTTTAAAACTGAATGGGACTGCAGGGACCCGCGCTGTGTTAATCCGATGGGCCATTAAGAATATCACAGAAATGTTGAGGCATTTACTGTAAGATTCCGTAGTTTGTACCCAGGCAAGTGAACTAATACTGGTGGCTGTATGTAAATGTTACATAATTTGAAGAAAAGTAAATACCTTGTTTGTCTGAAGTTGTCGTTAGTTTGGCAGGCTTAGTTAGTTTGGCAGGCTCTGCATATTAAAACAATATAACAAATAAATTATCTGTTGATTACATAATCAAGCTCCTGTTAATCAACAACTACATTTAATTACAACTGGAAAAACTGGGATATTTAACCCATTCTAAATTAATCACAGCAATGAAAGTGCACCCATTAATACAGCATTTAATATGAAAATAATATGATTTTTTTTTAAAATATTAGTTGTGTAGTATAATATAATACTGTATTTTTAAAATAAAATAACTCTTTATGCCCCTTTAAATTATGTTTACTGTATTAAGCTTCCTTGTGTTGCTATAGCAACCATTTAGGAAGCAACAGCACTCCCTCTTTTGAAACCAGGAGCCACGCAGGGTGCTCTAGGAAGCAGGATCTTTGCCGATCGATCACAGGAGAACAAATCAATCAGCAGCTTACATAATGACATTGCTGTAAATGTAAGGAACTGCTGTTTATTATTACAAACAATTTTTTTTTTTAAATGAGCAAGTTGCCCCTTTAATTTATAAGCTAAATATACATAGGCAATATGGGAGTAGGGTGTTAAAATAGAGATTAGGATATGAATCTCAAAGAGCTTGCAATCAACTAAAAAGTGCAGCAAAAACCAGTAATACCAGGCACCAATGGCACACGGGCCCATATCTAGTAAGTGGTTCTTTAGTAGACTTAGAATCCTTGCCGTGGCAGTGGAAGGTTATGGCCCATAAAAATGAACAAAAATGTGTCTTCCAGAGGGTGATTTATGGCAGGGGTGCGCAAACTGGGGGAAGTGACATTTTGTCAGGGGGCAACGGCACTTACAGAAGCCCAAAACTCTTCCCTAAAGCATTTAAATTAAATGCCGGGTGAGCATGCGTGAGGCCTCTATAAGTCCCTTACCTGTTCTCTGTCATGACTTTGTGATGTCAGAAGACATCAGAGAACAGGTATGGGGGCCAGCAGGGGGGAGAGCACAAAGTGCTTCGGTGTTCATGTAGTTCCTGTTTTTTGGAAGCTTGCAATAAACAGCTGATTTGCCAAGTTGGAGTCTGCCTGAGATATATTTCCTTCCTCAAGTGTGAAAGTCGCTGGCTGTGCTCTGGTTGGCATACTATTATCTTGTACAACCAATGGCCATTATTTTGTGTACTGATGATGTTCTTTGTACAAATACATGTCTGACCTTAATATTCTGCAAAAAAATATTAATTACAGTGCTGATTGTTCACCTTTATTTTTCTTTGTTGTTACAGTAGATGGTTTTACTTTGGATTTTTCAGATTCTACAAAAAAAAGAAAGCAAAGGATCAAAGAGGGTTTAAAGTATTACAGCAGGCAGGAGATAGGGAAATGGGCAGACTAGGTGAGTCATTTTAATCAACAACTAAACTTCAATAAAACTGGAAAAGCAGGAATAGTTAATCCAGTATAAATGAATCACAGTAATCAAAGTGCATCCATTAATACAATATTTAATTAAAAAAAAAATCACTCTTTATGCTCATTGTAATAACCTCCTCACTGTCACTTGAAGAAATTTGGCATTATCGAGGCTTAACATGAGCAATAACCACTAAACAAAATTAAACTTAACTTTGGTGAGGGACAAAACTAGGTGTGTGAAATCGGAACCTTACTTTTCAAAACCAAAGCCGAAACCACAAAAATATTTTGCGCCAAAACCATAACACCAGACTTTAGTAAGTGCCAATCTCAGGGTATTTCTCTTCATATTTTTCTAAATGATTTTACGTTATTCATGTATATTATTTAAGTTTCCTAATTATTGTTATTATTGCATACTTATTTAAAGAATTTGACAAGTCTATGCTATTATGCTATTTTAGCATTTTCCTGCTTAGTTTAAGTTTTGTCAATAATTTCATAAAAATCAAAAACCAAAACCAAACAAATCAAGTTTTGGTAAAACTGCAAACGTAAAAAGAACATATTTTAGAACCAAAACACAAGTGAAAGTGCCCACCTTTACTTAATCAGGAGAACATCAGGCTGTGTGGGAACTCTAGTACATAATTTACCAAAAATTATGTACTAATGGAGGAAACTTGCTTAAAAGTGAAATCGCTTATAACATAAACAAAACACATTATTAATACACAGTATACTACATGAGGCAGCTGTAAAACGTATGAAGTTGTAGAATATTAAATACCTTGTTTGACTGAAGTTGTCGTTAGTTTGTCACATTTCATTAGTTTTCCAGGTTCTGCATATTAAAATTTTGGAACAAATTAAATACTAAACACTGTTAATCTGTTAATTACATAGTCAAACTAATTTTTAATCAAAAAAAAAAAAAAATGGAAAAACATTGATAGTTTATCCAATGTAAATTAGTCACAGCACTGAAAGTGTGCACATTATTTTCAATATACATAGGCAATTTAGAGTACAATTTTAAAGCAGAGGTTGGGATATGAATGACAACTTTTTATAATTATCTTAAAAGTGCAGCAAGAGATAGCATAATATGCATCAATGGCACCACAGCCCATATCTAGTACTGTATGTGGTGCAAGTGTCCAATAAGAATCCTACTGGCTAGTGGACAATGTGGCAGGGTCTCTTCACTGTCTAAAGCCTTTGATGGAAAATCCTATCATTACAGTAGCTTCCAAGTCCAGCAGGGGGCTTGTTAATCTGCACCCTGAAGCAATTACACCTGCACACCTGGCTCATTAGCAGCCTTTGAAAACATTGCAGTAGGGATTGCAGGGAGATCTCTGATACAGGTAGACACCCTGGACCACTGGAGAGATCACACAGGGACTAATCTCCCTGATCCAGGACTGTTGTGGAGAGAAGCCTGCAGGTGGACTGTAAAACTCTACGAGGAGTAAACCGTGGCTCGAAGTAACTGACTTCCACACTTTTGTAACTGTTGTTGGTGAGGGGCATAGACCCCGCCCCCAACCCTCAGATAGGGACTAAGACTGATGTTGGTCAGAGCTCCATAGACGAGCTAGATATATTTATTTTGCTGAAGCATAAAGCTGTTTTGTGTTTTAAAAACCGTGATTTCCGCAAAAAATATATATCCCCTCTTTTAAAACCTCTGCACACATTTCCTACATATGGTGCCTCGAAGCTGCCTCTAAGCATTTATCAGTCCTGTACTGGCGCTTTGCTGAATTCGGCACCTCCAGTGAAGTCACCACTAGTGGGTCCGAGCGCCGGAGTGGAGAAGGAGCTCCCAACGTGGGTTCTGTGAGCCCGTTTGAGCACCAGTGTGGGACTTCATACTGTTCGGAATAAGAACTTTCTCCAAAAACCGTGAGTCCTCTGTTGAGGACAATATCAGCATACTAGCAGTGGATACCACAAAGGAAGCAGGGACCAGAGTGCCCGGCCGCAAAGATTCATCTACTTACCAAGGACACATGTGATGATGGCGACGTGCTGATCTGTGACCTGCTGCCTGCTGTAGTGGTAACATGTGCCCCAAACATACCCTGCTTTGTTGTACTGTAATGTACGTGCATTTATTATCACTCTTGAATTTGTCACATTATATTTTATATACTAGACTATGAGAATTGTGCACTGTTTTTCTTTTCTTTCTCCCCCACTGTCTGCCTTCTTCTGACAGTGAGAAACCCTCAACAAACAGTACCAGGGAAGTGGAGCCGGAACCAATAAGTGACGATCCATTGACCAGCCCATAAGATCCACTGCAAAATGCTAAAAATGTTGATGATCTCATCTGTGAACGATTGGGAAATGAGATAGAAGCTAACGCCGAGCTAAAGTGGGATTTATTCACAATTGAGTGTGTTAGTGTGTGACAATGATGAACACAGAGCATAACTTGTGTAGTGACTTTGAAGACCAGACGACTGAGCTGAAGATGACGAACACTATTATAACCACCATGGTCAAGAAACTGAGCCACTCTGACAAAGTTATTGCTGACTGGAAGCAGGGCTATGAGGAGGCTCAGAAGAAGGTCCTCAGTCTATGTATAGAGCTTGAACTCTCTCAGGAGAAGTCTCACAGTCTCAGCACAGAGCTGGAAATCTCTCAAAAGGAGTTTTGCAATCTCAGTGCAGGCCTGGGAGTCTCTCAGAAAGAGATTTGCAGTCTCAGTGCAGAACTTAAAATCTCTCTGAGAGAGGTTCACATTGTATAGACATGGGAGTCTCTCAAAGAGATTTGCAGTCTCAATACCGAGCTTGAAATCTCTCAATAAGAGGTTCATACTCAGCCACAGTCTCTGTTCTGATCTGGAAGTCTCGCAAAAAAAAGTCTCCTGCCAGGAGTTCCAAAGTCTCAGCACTGAAGTGTGTAAATGAAAGGATGGCTACGAAAAGTCCTGAGCGTTATAGAGACATTAAAAAGAAAGGATAGAGGAGGCGCATGCGCGGCGGGCTGGAGATGGCAGTGTGAACGCGCGGCTCCATTACCCGTCGGCAGAATTATAAAATTATATCAGTGAAATATCAAACAGAGCAGGGGCAAAACACCACACACAGAATCCCGTTAACCCAAGGCACATCTTGATCCCATCGGCGGAGCAATGGCAACACGGAGGCAGAAACCAAAGGCAAAGGCAGATGTCAGGTCTTACTTTGCCAACGCAGGTAAAGCGGGAACCACAGACCACTCTGCAATCTCGGACTCGGATTCGGCCCAGGAGGCAGGGGGAGCCCAAGCAGGTCACACTAAAATCATTAAAAAGGAGATAGCAAGGCTCCTCACAGACCTGAAAACGTTTTTTAAAGGAGAAGTGGAAAGCCTCAGAAAGGACATAATCCAGATAGGCACCCGCACCAGTGAACTGGAGGACCGCATGGAGGACAGCCATAGGAGACATCAGGAAACGGGCACAAAACTGAGGGCTCTAGAGGACAGGATTGCGGAATTGGAAGCCAAGCAGGAGGACAATGAAAATCGAGACCGGCGCAATAACCTGCGAGTGAGGGGGATACCAGAAGAAGTCATAGACCCAGAGGCCCTGCTTGCCCGGTGGATGGCATCCCTGCTACCGGGTAAGGCGGAGGCTGAACTAACCATGGACCGCTGCCACAGAGCTCTGCGTTCAAGGCCCCTGCCGTCGAACCCCCCGAGGGATGTCATCCTCCGGCTACACCACTTCAAAACGAAGGAGGAGGTGTGCAGAATAACAAGGGCCACCCCACACATAACATTTGAAGGGGTTACCTTGTCCGTCTTCCAGGACATCTCCCCCCTAACCCTCGCCCGCCGAAGAGCTGTGCTCCCTGTAACGAAGGAGCTCAGGGATAGAGACATTAGGTACCGGTGGGCCTTTCCCTTTGCCCTGGTGGTGATCAGGAATGGCCGCTCTCATGTGCTGAGGCAACCCTCTGAGAGCGTGGCCTTCCTCAAAAAACTGGGAATCAAGGGGGCTCCCAATACCCCGCGAGGGGCGAGTAATGCCCAAACGGAGAGGCAGGAGACGGCCCCAGCGTCCACGGAGCCCTGGGTTGAGGTGCCCTCCTCGGCGCGAGAGAAGAGAACAGAGAGGGTGACGAGCGAAGAGAGAAACAGCTAAGGCCCGGAGCGGATTACCAACAAATAAAAAAAGCAAAATAACAAAAAAAAAAAACACACAAAACGCACCACTCTACTCAGGGGGGTTCCAGTCACGGTTGACACCCACCCTCGGAGTGATTAGTAGACGCCCTCCCGAAGAACCAGCTGTCAGAGATGGCAAAATCCTGGGCAATAAAGAACTATCCAACAAAATGGCCGGTTGATCATACCTGTATCAGACGAGGTAGAGGAGGCGCGGAGCTTCAATGGCGGCGAGGAATTGGCGCGAAGGTTCTGCTCCGCTGAGACGACCCGCCCTCCTCTCCGCCCTCCTCTCCGCCCTCTCTCGTCCAGAGACAGCCCACGAATGCGAACCTCCCGCCTAGCCAGATGACGTCATCAGCAGAGTCGCGCGAGACGCGACTACTCCGCAAGACCAACGCGAGACCTAAAGAGCCGGTGGAGCCCGCGAGACCTCAGAGGAGGGAGTACCGGTGCCTGCAGCTTCCGGAGTGGAACTTCCTGCTGGACGCACTCGAGCTCTAGCCCGGAGGAGATAAAGGAGGGACAATACTAGAGAGAGCATGCATTTAGGCGTCCACATACGGGGGGAGGGCGCGAACACTAGGGGGAGCTGGGGGAGGTCCTGGGAGTTGTATTACCAGACGGACAGAGGAAGCTGGACATGGCCAAAAGAACCTGCACAGGGAGTTTAGAAGGGGCGGACAAGGTTACTAGGGAGTGGGTAATTGTTACAGGGGTTAGGGGGGTGGGTTACTATTTAGGGGAGGGGGGAAGTGGTAGTTATAGAAATAGTTATAGTTGTGGATAAGTTAAAAAGTTTGGTTGCTGACAGAAACAGATGCCGGCGGGGGGAAGAGGCGCGTTGCAGATCCTACCCGCAGGCATGCGCTTCACAGACGAGGTCGCGGCCCGAGGCCGTACCCACGTCAAAGTCCCGGGAACCCGTGGTTGACAAGAGAGGCCATGGGGTTGGACCAGGAGGGAGGGGGGTCCGGAGGAAGAATATCCTTCCTGGGCATTGAACCCGAGGTCCGGCCGGACCAATACGGTTCTGTATGTTGATATATGTTCTTTATGTTTTTCCCCAGTGTTTTCTTCCCTCCCCACCTCTGGTCCTCACGGCGAAGAAAAGGAGGCACCCCTCCACATCGGACGACGAGACACTTCCTGCTATGCAGCATCAGCCCTAGGTAGGCACGAGTCCGGCCATTTGCACAGCCACCCACCTCTCACAAATACATGGCGGTAACATTCTTATCGCAGAATGTTAAGGGGTTCAATAGCCCGACTAAAAGAAAGGTCGCCTTCTCCGAATTTAGGCGGCGAAAAGCCGACGTTTTATTCTTACAAGAGACACATTTTAGCGCCCAAAACACCCCGAAATTATTAGATAAGCAGTATGGTCAGGTATTTTTGTCATCGGCCAAAGAAAAGAAAAAAGGGGTAGCAATAATATTCCACAACAGGGCCCCCTTTCAAGTGGAGAAAGTCAAACGAGATCCTGGCGGGAGGTATATTATCCTAGTGGGCCTTTTAAAACAGAGCAGATTGACACTGGCGAACGTCTATGCCCCAGGCTCAGGGGAACCTCGGTTCTTTGCAGAGTTCTTTCAGACACTCCAGCGAATTGTGGAGGGACAAGTAATACTGGCAGGGGACTTTAACAAAGTCATGGACCCAAGGATAGACCGCTCCCCACTAGCTCAGACCCAGAGGAGAGAGGGTAACGGGCCAATGCTAAAAGGCCTAAGACAGATGGGCTTGATAGATATTTGGAGAGAACATCACCGGGGAGAACGCGGATACACATTTTATTCCCACCCCCATGACAGCTACAGCAGGATTGATTACTTCTTTGTATCTGGTAGAATGGTCCCACAGATATCCGATACTCACATACATGACATAACATGGTCGGATCATGCATCTATAGAGCTGAGATGCGTGCAAATTAATCCGCCTAGGTCGGGAGCAAATTGGAGGCTAAATGAATCGCTGATTAAAATACCAGAAATCGCAAAACAAGTTAAGAGTGAAATCTCCCAGTACTTCCAAACTAATCTGGGGTCTGTGGAATCCCACACAATGCTGTGGGAGGCTCACAAGGCCTCGATGAGAGGGATATTAATTGGCATAGCTGCTAGGAAAAAGAAACAGAAAGAGGCCAAAATGACCCAGCTTTATCAGAGGTTGCACGAGCTCTCTATACTACATAACCGATCAGGTAGAGAGGAAACATTAAAGGAGTTGAAGGATGTTAGGATTGAGCTCAACCTCCTCCTTACGTCCCGGGCTGAGAAAGATCTGAGTTGGACACAGAGGAAGTTCTTTGAGAAAGCTAACAAACCGGACACAATGCTAGCCACCAGACTCCGAAACAGACAGCCAAATTTCAATATTCACTCTATTAGGACAACAGAGGGGAAGTTCTCGTCAAATCCCAAAATTATCGTAGACGAGTTTAAAAAGTTTTACGCACAGCTATATAATGGGGAGAAGGTGGTCCACAATGCCAGGACAAGCAGTAAACTGCGGAAATTCCTGGCAGGCGCAGAGTTACCACAACTGGGCAACTTAGAACGAGAGGCAATCCAGTGCGACTTCACAGGGGAAGAACTGTTGACAGTGGTTAAGGGTTTAAAACCCTCTAAAGCCCCGGGCCCAGACGGGTTCTCAAATTTATACTACAAAAAATTTATTGGAGTTCTCGCTCCACATATGCTTCGGTTATTTAACGGAGTGCTGGCTGGAGAGCCCTTCTCGGAACAGATGCTCCAGGCGTCGATCTCCTTGATTCATAAAAGGGACAAAGACCCCACAAATTGTCAAAGCTATCGGCCTATATCATTAATAAATACAGATGTTAAAATCTATTCTAAATTGCTGGCCAATCGTTTGAGTGTCATCCTGCCGGGGCTTATCTATCCCGACCAAGTTGGCTTCATTACCAACAGACAGGCGGCCGACAATACTAGACGGATTGTAGATATAATTGACTTTGTGGAAGCCAACGGGGTCGGGGGTGTTGTTTTAAGCTTAGATGCAGAGAAGGCCTTTGACAGGATAGACTGGCCATACGCTTGGAGCGTTTGGGTCCACGCTTGGAGCGTTTGGGTTTGGGGGCAAGTTCCAGAGGGCAATAAAAGCGTTATACAGTGCGCCTGCAGCTCGGGTGGTTCACCAGGGGTTTCCCTCAGAGCTGTTCCCAATTAAAAGTGGTACGAGACAGGGTTGCCCGCTATCACCCTTGTTGTTCGCCCTATGCGTTGAACCACTAGCAGCCCAAATTCGTAACAACAAAGATATCACTGGAGTACAAATACACTCGCAAGAACACAAAGTGGCTTTGTACGCAGACGATATTATTCTAACCCTGACGAAGCCGCTAATCTCGTTACCTAACCTGTTCGGGCTTCTAGAACAATTTAACCAGATCTCGGGGTTCAAGATTAATCAGACAAAATCAGAGGCCCTAAGTCTTAATATTCCCCGAGAAATGGAGAAGCTGATTGAACTCAACTTTGAGTTTAAGTGGAGACCCTCCTCCATAAGATACCTAGGGGTGTATATCACAAAAAAGATAGGCTCCTTGTATCAAGCAAATTACCCCAGTCTATTGAAAACTCTAAAAAAAGAATTACAAGACTGGGCAGCATATGGTATCTCATGGTTAGGACGGATCTATAGCGTCAAGATGAACATCCTCCCCCGGATTTTATACCTGTTTCAGACTCTCCCGATACCCGTGGTTCGGGCAGATATTATGGGACTCCAAAAAGAGATCTCGAAATTTATTTGGAAGGGGAAAAAACCACGGATAAATGCCAAAATGATGCAGCAGTCAAAGGAGGGGGGGGGTCTAGCTGTCCCGAGTATTATGTCCTATTACAAAGCGGCACAATTGTGCCAAATTACGCAGTGGCATGGGGACCCGGAGCTAAGGCGGTGGGTGGCACTAGAAAAGGAGATGTGTGCCCCTCTGGAGCTCGGGGACCTAATCTGGTACCCGCGGAAACGGGTAAAGGACATAGACAGGGCACTATCCTCTGTTCTCAACTCGCTCTCGGTCTGGGAAGCATCTAAAAGTAGTCGCTCGTTGACCTCCAGACATACGCTCATGGCCCCCTTATATGGTAATCCAGATTTTGCTCCCGGTCTAGCGAACAAGAGTTTCCCATTGTGGCGCAAATTGGGGTTGAGGAGGTTGAAGGATCTGGAGGGTAGTAATACAATTAAATCTTTTGAGCTTTTAAAGTCAGAAACGGACATCCCCAACACAGAATTCATTAGATACCTCCAGGTTCGGGCTTTTTACAACGCACATCCGGTGAGACCACCGCTAACAAAGTTTGAACAGCTCTGCGTGAGAGGAACAAACACGCGGGGACTGATTTCTACCTTGTACAGAGACGTGGTCGGTACTGACAAACCAGTTACAGACAAACCTAGATTTATGGCCCAGTGGGAGTCGGATCTCCAGTGCACATTAGAGGACGAGGACTGGACGGCGATTTTTAGAGCGGCAGCAAGTAGCTCCATCTGCACGACCTTGAAGGAGAACTCATATAAGGTAATGTTGCGCTGGTATCTCACCCCAGTTAGATTAGCTAAATTCGTCCCAGGCTCTTCGCCGCTTTGCCCTAGGCAGTGCGGGGAACGGGGGGACTTGGTGCACATGCTGTGGTCTTGCCCGAGAATAGTACCGATTTGGACACAGATTAGAGATTGGCTACAGAGGCTCTTCCTGGGCCTCCAAATTACGCTTGACCCATGGGTGTTCCTATTAAGCAAACCCACAGATGAGGTTTCGCGCTCAGGGAACAGATTAATAGCACATTTTGCAACGGCTATGAGGTGCGAGACAGCAGCATTATGGAACCAGAACGTAATCCCATCACTAGCAAAGATCAGGAATAGAATTTGGTTCATATGCCGAATGGAAAAATTAACGAGTCTAATCAACGACTCCGGCGACAAATTCCAAAAAGTCTGGCTGCCCTGGCTGGCACAGACGGACATCCAGGGAGTGAACGATGCCACGATATGGCTATAATTTAAAGGAAGTGAGTTCTCCTATGAGGGGTGCCAGGGAGTGGGATGAGAAGGACGGTCCGGACGTAGGGATCCCCCAGGTAGCAATAATTTGGCAGAGGCAGTGCAACCTCAGTCGAGAGGGTGGTGCGGTATCACGGCGATGGCAATTCGCTACTGGCGTCGGTTGGAAGGACATAGGATGAAGATTCTTCGCATATCCCCCTCCCCCTTCCCTCTCCCAATCCCTCCCCTCCCCCACTCTCCGTTGTAGTCATGTCTGAATGTTTGTGATGTCTTGTCGTATCCCCATCACGTCGTCTGTTTAGTGTTGTATGTCCCACAGATGGAGTTTATTTGTGTGCGTACTGCAAAAGTTGACATTATGTTTATTTCTTCAATGTATGTATACAAAAACCAATAAAAAAGAATGTTTAAAAAAAAAAAAAAGAAAGGATAGAAACCTGAAAAAGGAGGTTTCAGATCTGACTGATCAAGTCAGTAAAGGAAATAAGAAGCTTCATGAAGAAAAAAAGGTGAAGAATAAAATCCAACAAGAAAAGTTGGAAGTGCTGTTTTCACCAGGAAAAAATCAAATCCTCATATCTTCAATTGGAACTTTCTCAGATCAGAGCAGACTCTGAAAGTTAAAAGAGAAGCATTTTAACACTTCAGAAATATTGCAGAGCTCTTATCTAAGGAAGATTGTTGAGAGAAAGTTATCTGCGCAAACACTCTGCAACGGGCATCATTCAGGTTGCCTACAGGGGAACAAAAGATCATCGGCTTTATAGGCAGAATAAAGTAGCACACCTTCTCCAGTCAATATGGAGAATGTAACAAAGAAAGAGATACAGGTATGAACATTTTAAATAAAATGTAATTGTGGTCCAGTCAAATGATAGAAAGTATCTGCAGCAAAGATGCTACACGAAAATGAAGAAAGCGGCTTGTATGATTGAGTCCAGATATAGGTTCTACGTCACAACCAAGCAAACTGTGCATTGCTATAAGCGCATCCTCTATACCGTCTCAATACTGCAACTGAATTTCCACAAAATCCAGGAAAGAAGAAGTGAATTAAGATTGAGAAGTACAATATACATCCAGTTATGCTACCATACCCACGTGGCCCAAACCAGATTAATCACAATGAAAATAAGCCGCTTTAAAGATTCAGTGTTTGGCTGGAATGAGGTAGAACTGTATCTGTGATCGCTCCCTTAAAAGGCAACAGTAGTTGTCCACTTGTCTTTGCAATGGAAAAAAGGCGCAAGACTACAGGTTTGCCAACTGCAAAATAGAGAGGCCACTGGTAACAATTAGGTGTGAGGGGAACTACAGAAATGTAAGGATCCTAAACCAGACACAAATCTCTACAGAAAAGGGGGTTGTGCTTTTTGCAGATAAACCTGTGATGGATACAGAAGCTGTAGGCCTGGGTACTTGGTACTAAAGGAGTTTCAAAACTATGCTACTATAGCAGACATTCCCTGCCATACATCACTTAGGACTTCAGCACACATTGAAGAAGCGGACAGAATGGATAAATTAATGCAAAGAAGAAAGAAAGGCCCAAGACTACAAGTCTGATGACTGTCAAAGAAAGATGCCACAGGAGTTTTTATCTGCAGAAAATATATTTCAAAATCCACTCACATGGGTTTCAATGTAAATAGTGCAGTTTGATCAAAAGATCTACGACGCCGACGGAGGTCTCGGAGCTGTGTCCGTTGGAGCTGTGTGCGGAGGTCTCGGAGCTGTGCCGTCGGAGCTGTGTGCGGAGGTCTCGGAGCTGTGCCGTCGGAGCTGTGTGCGGAGGTCTTGGAGCTGTGTCTGTCGGAGCTTTGTGCGGAGGTCTCGGAGCTGTGTCCGTCGGAGCTGTGTGCGGAGGTCTCGGAGCTGTGTCCGTCGGAGCTGTGTGCGGAGGTCTCGGAGCTGTGTGCGGAGGTCTCGGAGCTGTGTGCGGAGGTCTCGGAGCTGTGTCTGTCGGAGCTTTGTGCGGAGGTCTCGGAGCTGTGTCCGTCAGAGCTGTGTGCGGAGGTCTCGGAGCTGTGTCCGTCGGAGCTGTGTGTGGAGGTCTCGGAGCTGTGTGCGGAGGTCTCGGAGCTGTGTCCGTCTGAGCTGTGTGCGGAGGTCTCGGAGCTGTGTCCGTCGGAGCTGTGTGCGGAGGTCTCGGAGCTGTGTCCGTCGGAGCTGTGTGCGGAGGTCTCGGAGCTGTGTCCGTCGGAGCTGTGTGCGGAGGTCTTGGAGCTGTGTCCGTCGGAGCTGTGTCCGTCGGAGCTGTGTCCGTCGGAGCTGTGTCCGTCGGAGCTGTGTGCGGAGGTCTCGGAGCTGTGTCCGTCGGAGCTGTGTGCGGAGGTCTCGGAGCTGTGTCCGTCGGCGGATGTAGATCTTTTGATCAAACTGCACTTTTTACATTGAAACCATGTGAGTGGATTTTGAAATATATTTTCTGCAGATAAAAATTGCGTGACAGTCTACAATATGTCTGTTCTTCTTTTAACTATTGCAAGAGGTGAAGATACTTCCTTAAACTGCACATCGCCGCTGTTGCTGTAAAAGAAGAAAACTCTACAAATCTAAAGATACCTTTACGTACTGCACCGACACACTTTATTCGAGCAAATACCCGGTATGTACCTGGCAGATACCTGGAATGCGCCGCTCCTCACCTCTGGCAAGCCCCGTTGCATTTGCCTTCCCAGCCTGGGTTCATGCCTGGCTGATGGGCGGCTGATCTGTTAAATGATAATGATTAGGATTTAATAGGCTGCAATGCTTCACGTGTCTACCAGATGGCATAAATTCATGAATTGTAATGCAGTATATATATATGTACTGTGCAGTATTGCAGCCAGCGGGAATAAAATGCTTCAATCCCTGCCGGAAAATAACTCAATGCACTCGGGCAGAAAACAGTCACAAACCTCAAAACACCCGGGTATACCCGAATTCGTGGGACTAGCCGAGCTCGAATAAAGTGTGTCGCCAGTGTACACGCTGTCACAGATTAATCTGTGAGTATATAATTCGTTGGATGAATGAAGCTTAGATTTCACATCTGAAGTTGTAGACATTTTGCACCATTTGTATATATGTTTTAATTTTTCATGACATTGCGCTCCCTGATTATCCTGGACATCGCTAACTACGAGGATTAAGAAAGTAATCCCGAATTAAGGTTGAGCAGCATCCTATTAAGAAATTTATTTGCACTTATTTTTTGCACTTTGGTTTGAATAATCACCAACTATTATAGGATTTATTTTAATCACTTAAGATTCACTATATTGTATAGTTTTTATGGGATCCTCACTCACAGGATCATAATTGAGATTTGAGCGCTATCTGATAACACATTTTTCACCACTGTGTCAATTGTTCACCTTTATCTTTCTTTGGTGTTCCAGAAGATGTTTTTTCTTTGGATGTTTTGGGTTCTACAAAAAAAGAAGGCCAAAGATCTAATAGAGTCTAAGGTTTTAAAGCAGGCAGGAGGTAGGAAAATCAGATGATGAGGTGAGCCAAGTGGTTCTTACCTGCTGTCACATTCTATGTATATTTCTACCTAATTTACAAAGCATCCGATATGGACATAGCAGCTGCCATACTAGCAAGAAAGTTGCCAATTTAAAGGCTTAATATTGTCAATTACCACCGATGAAAACGAAACTTTCCCGTCACCAGGCGTTTCTCACCATATCTTTTATTAATAATTGTACGTTTGTAAGTTATTTTATTTAAGATTATTAATCATTTTTACGATTTCATACTTATTTTAAGCATTTTCAAAGCCTGATTGTGATACTTGAGCATTTTTCTGCCTAATTTGATATTTTACATCATATGGTTATAAATAATAATAATAATCAAGCTTAGACAAAACACAAGTATTTGTTAGAACCAAAACAAGATTAAAGGTGCCCAGTCTTACATAACAGTATGAGCATCAGGCTGTGTGGGAACTCTAGTACAGAATTTATCAAAGCATTAAATGTCACATTTTGATAACATAAACGAAAATAACGAAATGGATAATTTATATAAAGTTTATATATAAGTAATATAAAGTTTACTATATAAGATATATCGTATGTAAAAGTTACACAATTGTAGAAAATGAAATACCTTCTTTGTCTGAAGTAGTCGTTAGTTTGTCAGGTTTAGTTAGTTTTGCAGGCTCTGTATAGTAAAATATTATAACAAATTAGTTATCTATTGATTAAAAAATCAAGCTCATTGTAATCAACAACTAAACTTCAATAAAACTGGAAATACGGGGATAGTTAATCCAATGTAAATTAATCACAGCAATGAAAGTGCACTCCTTATTACAACATGTAATTCAAAATCCTTTTTCTTTTCAAATATCAGCTGTGTGGTCTTAGATTAGGGGGTGAGAGAAGAGGAGGAGGGGCAGAGATGAGGAGGGAGGGTGAGAGAGATGATGAAGGAGGGTGAGAGTTGAGGAGGGAGAGAGAGAAAAGAGGGGGTGAGAAATGCGTGGGGATGAGAGATGAGCAGGGGGGTGAGAAATGAGGAGGGGAGTGAAAGAAAAGGAAGGGGTGCAGGAAGAAGGGGGTGAGAGAAGAGGTGGTAAAAGGTAGAGGATGGGGAGAGAGGGTTAGGAAGAGGGGTTAAAGGATTAGGTGGAGGGTTAGAGAGGAGGAGGAGTGAGTGAGGATGAGTGGAGTGAGAGAAGGAGAGGAGGGTTATTAGAAAGAGGAGAATGGGAGGTGAGAGAGAGGAGCTACTGTATAACGTTGGTTTAAAGTTCACAAAGGGTGCCGAATAGCCTTGCACAGGCCCTGCAGGTGATGCTATGTTTAAGTGCACAAAATGTAGCAATGTAATATCTATTTTTATAATGATTCATACAAAGCTTATTTTACACAGATAATGACAATGTGTAATACATCTACTTTTGTATTGCCTTCTATATTTCCACACAACTTCATCATGTCCTTGATCAAGTCTTGCAAAGCCAATAGCCAATATTTTGTGGACTAATTATGCTCTATTTACAAATACATTTCAGACTTTAAAAATCTGCAAAAAAATTATAAATTAATTGTTCACCTTTATCTTTCTTTGGTGTTACAGTAGATGGTTTTATTTGGGATTTTTCAGGTTCTACAAAAAAAGAAACTGCAGGATCAAAGAGGGTCTGAAGTTTTACAGCAGACAGGAGATAGGGAACTGGGCAGACTAGGTGAGCCAGGTGGTTCTTATCTGTTCTTGAATGCTATGGTTCTCCCTACCACTGGGAGCATCTAATGATATGGGCAAAGTGTAGTTAGCGCCTAACTGTCACTTGTAAGAAAGTTGTCGAGGCTTAACATGAGCAATAACAACTAAACAGCATTAAACAACTTTGGAGATAGGCAAAACTAGGAGTTTGAAATCAGAACCTAACAGAGCCTTACATTCAAAACCAAAACCCACCCAACCATTATGTAGAGTCAACGACAAAATCAGAACACCAGACTAAGTGCCCATCTCTAGTTATTTCTCTTCCTTTCTTTCTAAATTATTTTAAAATATTTTCAAGTATATTATTTACGTTTCCTAATTATAGTTATGATATGATACTTATTTTAAGAATTTGCCACGTCTGATTATGCTATTTTAGCATTTTCCTGCTTAATTTGAGTTTTGAGTCCATAATTTGGTGAAAATAAAAAACCAGAACCAAACAAATCAAGTTTTGGAAATACTGCAAACATAACAAGAACTTATTTTAGAACCAAAAGTGGCAACCTTTACTTATTATGGAGAACTCAGGCTGTGTGGGAACTCTAGTTCAGAAGTTACAAAAAATTATAATGGAGGGGACTATTTCCTGTGAAATCATTTATAACATAAACCAAATTCATTATTAATATACAGTTTACAACATGTGACATCTGTAAAACTTGTAGAATATAAAATACCTTGTTTGACTGAAGTTGTTGTTACTTTGACGGGTTTCATTAGTTTTCCAATTTCTGCATATAAAAATATTACAACAAATAAAATACCAAATGTAGTATCTGTTAATTACATAGTCAAGCACATTTTTAATCAAAAACTAAAAGTAAAAAAAAAATGGAAAAACAGCGATCTTTAATCCAATGTAAATTAGTCACAGCACTGAAAGGGTACACATCCTTTTCAATGTAAATATACATATACAATATAGAGTACAATGTTAAAGCAGAAGTTGGGATATGAATCTAAAAGTATTTTATAATTAACGTAAAAGTGCAGCAAGAGGTAGCAGGAATACAGATCAATGGCATAACAGTCCATATCTAGTAAGTGGAGCTGTCCAATTAGAATCCTTCCGTTGCCAGTGAACACCTTATGGCCCATACAAATTAACCAAAATGTATCTTAAACGGGTGTCCTGTGGCATAACACTGCTAACTAAATATAATCCAATATCCCATTACCCAGGTGATGCTATGTACAGTATAAGTGTACAAAATGTATGAATATAATATAATATAATTTGTATACTGATAAAGTTTTACAGCAGGTACAGTAGAAGGTAGGGAAATGAGAAGATGAGGTGACCCAAGTGGTCCTTATCTGCTGTAAAATTCATTGTCTAGGCGCAAAGTTTATCTTTCCTGTCTCGCCTTCAAATAATTTCTGGGCAAGCTTCCCGTCTATCTGAACAAGCTCCTCACCCCTACCACATGCAACACATATCATCTGAGATCTGACTCCAAAAGACTGTTCATGGTCCCAAGGCTCAACAAAGTATCCGGCCGCTCCTCCTCCACTTACCGGGCACCCCACAAATGGAACAGTCTACGGAGACTCTCACAGCCACCACCAGTCTAACTTCTTTCAAAACTGAAGCAGTCTCACTTTTTGATCTGGTCTGTAACTGTTACAGTGGCGGCCGAGCTGAGTCTTCAGCGGCCGCCACCGCAATGTGCGGGCAGACGCGGCTGTTTTTTTTTTTCATGCCGCTCGTCACTGATACGCGGTCACGCGTGCCAGGGTGAGTGCACGCGTGGTGTGCGTGCCCAGGGTTCCCCAAAGGTGGTGGCGGGGTAAGGGGGGATGTGTGAAGCAGAGGGGGACCCGGGGGACCCGGAGAAGCAGGGCAGAGCAGAGGCAGAGGTCGCGAGGGGAGGGGAACACGGGGAAGGATGCGGGGAAGATGCGGCTGGCGCGCGGCCAAGTTCGGCGCCAGCCCGAAAACAGCAGCGGGACAAGACGGGTAAGTGTGAGACTGAAGCTGGCCGCAGCAGTACATACGCCTATAATACATATTATCTCTAAGTGTGCATGGTATGTCTTGTATATAATGTATACCCTGTTCACTTATGAAACTATGTATTGTAACCATGTATTGTTTGTCATTTAACTCTGTGCCCAGGACAGACTTGAAAACTAGAGTTAACTCTGAATGTATTACTTCCTGGTAAAACATTTTATAAATAAATAAATAAATTGTTTCTACCTAGAACTTGGAACATCTCATGATATAGGCATAGCAATTGCCTTATAGCAAGAACATTTCTATTGCCAAGGCTTAATATTATCAATTACCACCAATCTAAACAAAACAAAGGTTGAAATAGGTACTGTACATTCAGGTGAGTCAAATCAGAACCTTAAATTGCAAAACCAAATACTAAAAAAAAAAACTTAAAAAATATATAGAACAAAAGACAAAATTAAAACACCAGGCCACTTGCCCATATCTAGGTGTTTCTAGCTTTTTCTACGTTTTTCGGTTATATTATATAAGATTCATAATTATTTTTACGATTTGATACTTATTTGAATCATTTTCAAAGCCTGATAATGATACTCTATCATTTTTTCATATAGTAAAAATAATAATAATAATAATAATCATCATGTTTTAGCAAAACACAAATATTTGTTAGAACTAAAACACAATTAAAGGTGCCCAGTCTTACATAACAGGGTGAGCATCAGGCAGTGTGGGAACTCTAGTACAGAATTTACCAAACCATTAAATGTCACATTTTGATAACATAAACAAAATAGATGATTAATATACAGTTTACTATATAAGAGATATAGTATGTAAAGGTTACATAATTGTAGAAAATGAAATACTTTGTTTGTCTGAAGCTGCCGTTAGTTTGTCAGGTTTAGTTAGTTTTGTAGGCTCTGCATATTAAAATATTATGACATAAATTATCTGTTGTCAAAAAAATCACAGCAATGAACGTGCACCCATTAATACAGCATTTCATTCAAAATTGTGTGCCCCTCCCCCCCAAATATCAGGTGTTTAGTATCATCAAATACTGCATTTAAAAAAATAGCCATACTGGATGACCTGGAATGCAGGATCAACACTGATTGATCACGGGAGAATTAATCAATTGGCATCATAGATAATAATATTGCCATAAATGCATGGAACTGCTGCATTTATTAAAACACAAAAACAAAAAGTAGGCAAGGTTCTGCTTTAATTTACAATATACATATACATAGGAAATATAAGAGTAGTACGTTAAAGCAGAGTTTGGGATATTAATCTCAAAGCGCTTACAATCAACTAAAAGGTTCAGCAAGAGACAGCAATACCACGCACCAAAGGCACAAAGGCCCATATCAAGTAAGTGGTGCTATGAAATAAGAATCCTTGCAGCGCCACTGGACACTTTATGTTCTTTGTGCAAATACATGTCCGACTAATAATCTGCAAAGAATAATAAATTACAGCGCAGATTGTTCAAAGGAGGAAAAGTTAGAGGGAGAGAGGGAGAGGGGGAGAAAGGAGGGGTGAGAGAAAGGGGGGGTAAGAGAGAAAGGTGGTAGAGAAATAAAGAGGGGGAGTAGTGGATAGGGAGAGAGGGGAGGGACAGAGAAAGCGAGAGGGGGACAGCGAGTGGGGAGAGAGGATGAGGAGAAAAGAGGAAGGTGCGAAGAGAAAGAGAAGGGGGAGTGAGAGGGGGGACAAAGGGAGGGTGAGGGGGAGTGAGGATAAACTAACAGGTGGCTTTCAGGGGATATTTCATGGCATAACACCACTAACTAAATATAACAACATTTAGGAATATATATCTAATTTTTATACTGACTCATAAAAAGCTTATTTTACACAGACAATAACATTGTTTAAACAATGTACTTTTGTATTGCTCTTCTGTATTTCCGCACAACTTTATCATGCCCTTGATCAAGTCTAGCACAACCACAATAGCCATTATTTTGAGGACTAATAATGTCAAACTTGAATAATCTGGAAAAAATACTAAATTACAGCGCTGATTGTTCACCTTTATCTTTCTTTGGTGTTACATTAGATGGTTTTACTTTGGATTTTTCAGGTTCTACAAAAAAAAGAAAGCGAAGAATCAAAGAGGGTCTAACATTTTACTGAAGGCCAGGAGATAGGGAACTGGGAGGATGAGGTGACCAATTGCCAATGACCACAAATACAAATAAACGTAATAGTAGGGATGGGAAAATCCAGGTGATTGAATCAGAACCTACCTATCCAGAATGTAACATTTCAAAACAAAATAATAAAATCAAAACTAAAACTCATACATTATTTAGAACCAAAGCGCCTATCTTTACATCTTTCTCGTCATGTCTTTTTTAAAATAATTTTACGTTTTTCAGTTATATTATTGACGTTTTCTGATTACGTTTCAGCTATACAGTATTGCAGAGATTACAAAGTTGTTGACAATTAAAAACTTTGTTTGACTGAAGTTGTCGTTGGTTTGTCAGGTTCCACACAACTTTATCATGTTCTTCATCAAATCAGGCACAACCAGTAGCCAATTTTTTGTGAACTTTACACAAATACATGTCTGACTTTATTAATATGCACAAAAATAATAAATTACAGCGCTGATTGCTCACCTTTACCTTTCTTTGGTGTTACAGTAGCTGGTTTTACTTTGGATGTTTCAGGTTCTACAAAAAAGAAAGCGAAAGATCAAAGAGGATCTAAAGTTTAACAGGAGGCAAGAGGTAGGGAGATGTGAACTGCTGTAATATTCATTGTTTCTAACTAGCACTGGGAACATCTAATGATATTGGCACAGCAACAGCCTTAATTGCAAACGCATTTCTATTTTCAAGGCTTAATATTGTCAATTACCACCAATGTAAATGAAAGGTTGAGATAGGTACTGTACATTCAGGTATGTCAAATCAGACCCTACAAGAATCTTAAATTGCAAAAAACAAATACAAAAGTAAAAACTAAAAAAATATATAGAACCAAAGACAAAATCACAGCACCAGGCTACGTGCCATCGCTAGGTGTTTCTCACCGTATCTTTTTGTAGGTTGTCCAGTTATATTATTTAAGATTCCTAATTATTTTCACGATTTGATACTTATTTTAATCATTTTCAAAGCCTGATAATGATACTTTAGCATTTTTCGACTTCATTTGATGTTTTACATCATATGGTAAAAAAATAAATAATTATCAAGTTTTAGCAAAACACAAATATTTGTTAGAACCAAAACACGATTAAAGGTGCCCAGTCTTACATAACAGGGCGAGCATCAGGCTGTGTGGGAACTCTATAGAATTTACCAAAGCATTAAATGTCACATTTTGATAACATAAACAAAATAGATTATAATATACAGTACTTTATAGATAACTATATATTAGAGATACAGTATGTAAAGGTTACATAATTGTAGAAAATGAAATACCTTGTTTGTCTGAAGTTGTCGTTAGTTTGTCAGGTTTAGTTAGTTTTGCAGGCTCTGCATATTAAAATATTATAACAACTATATTATCTGTTGTCAAAAAATCACAGCAATGAACGTGCACCCATTAATACAGAATTTCATTCAAAATTCTGTGGTTTTTTTTCCAAAATATCAGGTGTGTAGTATTAGATAATACAAATCTACTTTTATGCAGTTTTAAATTATTTTTTAATGTATTAAGCTTCCTTGTGTTGCTATAGCAAACATGTAGGAAGTCACAGCAATTCCTATTTTAAAACAGGCAGCCATACTGGGATGCAGGATCTTGGCCGATCGATCACGAGAGAATTAATCAATCGGCAGATTAGATCATCTGGATAATAACATTGCCTTAAATGCAAGGAACTGCTGCATTTGTTAAAACATACAACAACAAAAAATTAGGCAAGGTTCCCCTTTAATTTCTATATAAATATACATAGGCAATATAAGCAGTACGTTAAAGCAGAGTTTGGGATATGAATCTCAAAGTGCTTACAATCAACTAAAAGGTTCCGCAAGAGACAGCAATACCAGGCACCAAAGGCACAAAGGCCCATATCAAGTAAGTGGTGCTATGCGATAAGAATCCTTGCAGCGCCAGTGGACACTTTATGTTCTTTGTGCAAATACATGTCTGACTAATAATCTGCAAAGAATAATAAATTACAGCGCAGATTGTTCAGAGGAGGAAGAGTTATAGGGATAGAGGGAGAGGGGGAGAAGAGTGGGGAGAAAGTAGGGGTGAGATAATGGGAGGTAAGAGAGAAAGGTGGTAGAGAAATAAAGGGGGGAGTAGTGGGAAGGGAGAGAGAAGGGGAATGAGAAAGCGAGAGGGGGAGAGCGAGTGGGGAGGAGGAAGGAGAGAGGAGGAGGGAGCGGAGAGAAAGAGAAGGGGACAGAGGGGGACAGAGGGGAGGGTGGGGGGGCGTGCGGATAAACCAAAAGGTGTCTTTCAGGGGATATTTCATGGCATAACACCATTAAATAAATATAACACAATTTAGGAATATTTATCTAATTTTTATACTGACTCATAAAAAGCTTATTTTACACAGATAATGACATTGTTTAAACAATGTACTTTTGTATTGCTCTTTTGTATTTCAGCACAACTTTATCATGTCCTTGATCAAGTCTAGCACCACCACAATAGCCATTATTTTGTGGACTAATAATGTCAAACTTGAATAATCTGCAAAAAATACTAAATTACAGCACTGATTGTTCACCTTTATCTTTCTTCAGTGTTACATTAGATGGTTTTACTTTGAAATTTTCAGGTTCTACAAAAAAAAGAAAGCGAAGGATCAAAGAGGGTCTAACATTTTACTGCAGCCAGGAGATAGGGAACTGGGAGGATGAGGTGACCAAGTGGTTCTTATCTGTTGTCACAATCTTCGTATGTTTCTACCTGACATAGGGAGGATCTAATGATACGGGCATAGCAGCTACCCTACTAGCAAGAAAGTTGCTATTACCGAGGCTTAATATTGCCAATGACCACAAATACAAATAAACGTAATAGTAGAGATGGGAAAATCCAGGTTGAAATCAGAACCTACCTATCCAGAATGTAACATTTCAAAACAAAATAATAAAATCAAAGCTAAATCTCATAATTATTTAGAACCAAAGCGCAATCTTTATATCTTTCTCGTCATATCTTTTTAAAATAATTTTACGTTTTTCAGATATATTATTGAAGTTTTCTGATTACGTTTCAGATATACTGTACTGTAGAGATTACAAAGTTGTTGAAAATTAAAAAACTTTGTTTGACTGAAGTTGTCGTTTGTTTGTCAGGTTCCACACAATTTTATCATGTTCTTGATCAAATCAGGCACAACCAGTAGCCAATTTTTTTGTGAACTTTACACAAATACATGTCTGACTTTATTAATATGCACAAAAATAATAAATTACTGCGCTGATTGCTCACCTTTACCTTTCTTTGGTGTTACAGTAGCTGGTTTTACTTTGGATTTTTCAGGTTCTACAAAAAAGAAAGCGAAGGATCAAAGAGGAACTAAAGTTTAACAGGACGCAAGAGGTAGGGAAATGTGAACTGCTGTAATATTCATTGTTTCTACCTAGCACTGGGAACACCTAATTATATGGGCATAGCAACAGGCTTAATTGCAAAAATCTTTCTATTTGCAAGGCTTAATATTATCAATTACCACCAATGTAAATGAAAGGTTGAGATAGGTAATGTATATTCAGGTATGACAAAACAGACCCTACAAGAATCTTAAATTGCAAAAAACAAATACAAAAGTAAAAACTAAAAAAATATATAGAACCAAAGACAAAATCACAACACCAGGCTACGTGCCATCGCTAGGTGTTTCTCACCGTATCTTTTTGTAGGTTTTCCGGTGATATTATTTAAGATTCCTAATAATTTTCAAAGCCTGATAATGATACTTTAGCATTTTTCTGCTTAATTTGATGTTTTACATCATATGGTAAAAAAATAAATAATTATCAAGTTTTAGTAAAACACAAATATTTGTTAGAACCAAAACACGATTAAAGGTGCCCAGTCTTGCATAACAGGGCGAGCATCAGGCTGTGTGGGAACTCTATAGAATTTACCAAAGCATTAAATATCACATTTTGATAACATAAACAAAATAGATTATAATATACTTTACAGATTACTATATGAGATACAGTATATAAAGGTTACGTAATTGTAGAAAATGAAATACCTTGTTTGTCTGAAGTTGTCGTTAGTTTGTCAGGTTTAGTTAGTTTTGCAGGCTCTGCATATTAAAATATTATAACAAATATATTATCTATTGTCAAAAAATCATAGCAATGAACATGCACCCATTAATACAATATTTCATTCAAAATTCTGTGGTATTTTTTTTTAAATATTAGGTGTGTAGTATTTGATAATACAAATCTACTTTTATGCAGTTTTAATTTTTTTTTAATGTATTAAGCTTCCTTTTGTTGCTATAGCAAATATATACAGTAGGAAGCCACAGCACTTCCTATTGAAAACAGGCAGCCATACTGGGTGCCCTGGGATGCAGGATCTTCGCTGATCGATCACGAGAAAATGAATCAATCAGCAGACTAGATAATCTGGATAATAACATTGCCGTAAATGCAGGGAACTGCTGCATTTGTTAAAACATACAACAACAAAAATTGGGCAAGGTTCCGCTTTAATTTACAATATAAATATACATAGGCAATATAAGAATAGTATGTTAAGGCAGAGTTTGGGATATGAATCTCAAAGCGCTTACAATCAACTAAAGGTTCAGCAAGAGAAAGCAATAACAGGCACCAAAGGCACAAAGGCCCATATCAAGTAAGTGGTGCTATGCGATAAGAATCCTTGCAGCTCCACTGGACACTTTATGTTCTTTGTGCAAATACATGTCTGACTTTAATAATCTGCAAAGAATAATAAACTACAGCGCAGTTTGTTAAGAGGAGGAAGAGTTAGAGGGATAGAGGGAGAAGGGGAAAGAGTTGGGAGAAAGGAGGGGTGAGAGAAAGGAGGGTAAGAGAGAAAGATGGTAGAAAAATAAAGAGGGGGAGTAGTGGGAAGGGAGAGAGAGGGGTGAATGAGAATGTGAGAGGGGGAAAGTGAGTGGGGAGAGAGGGGGAGGAGAGAGGAGGAGGGAGCAGAGAGAAAGAGACGGGGAGAGAGGGAGACATAGGGGGAAGGAGGGTGAGGATAAACCAAAAGGTGTCTTTCAGGGGATATTTCATGGCATAACACCATTAAATAAATATAACAAAATTTAGGAATATATATCTAATTTTTATACTGACTCATAAAAGGTATTTTACACAGACAATAACATTGTTTAAACAATGTACTTTTGTATTGCCCCTCTGTATGTCCGCACAACTTTATCATGTCCTTGATCAAGTCTAGCACAACCACAATAGCCATTATTTTGTGGACTAATAATGTCAAACTTGAATAATCTGTAAAAAATAATAAATTACAGCGCTGATTGTTCACCTTTATCTTTCTTTGGTGTTACATTAGATTGTTTTACTTTGGATTTTTCAGGTTCTACAAAAAAAAGAAAGCGAAGGATCAAAGAGGGTCTAACATTTTACTGCAGCCAGGAGATAGGGAACTGGGAGGATGAGGTGACCAAGTGGTTCTTATCTGTTGTCACAATCTTCGTATGTTTCTACCTAACATAGGGAGGATCTAATGATACGGGCATAGCAGCTTCCCTACTAGCAAGAAAGTTGCTATTGCCGAGGCTTAATATTGCCAATGACCACAAATACAAATAAACGTAATAGTAGAGATGGGAAAATCCAGGTTGAAATCAGAACCTACCTATCCAGAATGTAACATTTCAATACAAAATAATAAAATCAAAGCTAAATCTCATAAATCTCCTCTTCCTTAATGTTACTTTTATGTCTAAAGCAATTATTCCCATGATCTGTTATTTATATTATCTGTTATTTATTTGATTACCACATGTATTACTACTGTGAAGCGCTATGTACATTAATGGCGCTATATAAATAAAGACATACAATACAATGCAATTTAGAACCAAAGCGCCTATCTTTATATCTTTCTCGTCATGTCTTTTTAAAATAATTTTACGTTTTTCAGATATATTATTGAAGTTTTCTGATTACGTTTCAGATATACTGTACTGTAGAGATCACAAAGTTGTTGAAAATTAAAAAACTTTGTTTGACTGAAGTTGTCTTTGGTATGTCAGGTTCCACACAATTTTATCATGTTCTTGATCAAATCAGGCACAACCAGTAGCCAATTTTATGTGAACTTTACACAAATACATGTCTGACTTTATTAATATGCACAAAAATAATAAATTACAGCGCTGATTGCTCACCTTTACCTTTCTTTGGTGTTACAGTAGCTGGTTTTACTTTGGATTTTTCAGGTTCTACAAAAAAGAAAGCTAAGGATCAAAGAGGAACTAAAGTTTAACAGGAGGCAAGAGGTAGGGAAATGTGAACTGCTGTAATATTCATTGTTTCTAGCTAGCACTGGGAGCATCTAATGATATGGGCACAGCAACAGCCTTAATTGCAAAAACATTTCTATTTGCAAGGCTTAATAATGTCAATTACCACCAATGTAAATGAAAGGTTGAGATAGGTACTGCACATTCAGGTATGTCAAATCAGACCCTACAAGAATCTTAAATTGCAAAAAACAAATACAAAAGTAAAAACTAATAAAATATATAGAACCAAAGACAAAATCACAACCCCAGGCTACGTGCCCATCGCTAGGTGTTTCTCACCGTATCTTTTTGTAGGTTTTCCGGTGATATTATTTAAGATTCGTAATAATTTTCAAAGCCTGATAATGATACTTTAGCATTTTTCTGCTTAATTTGATATTTTACATCATATGGTAAAAAAATAAATAATTATCAAGTTTTAGTAAAACACAAATATTTGTTAGAACCAAAACACGAATAAAGGTACCCAGTCTTACATAACAGGGTGAGCATCAGGCTGTGTGGGAACTCTAGTACAGAATTTACCAAAGCATTAAATGTCAAATTTTTGATAACATAAAAAAAATAGATTATAATATACTTTACAGATTACTATATAAGAGATACAGTATATAAAGGTTACGTAATTGTAGAAAATGAAATACCTTGTTTGTCTGAAGTTGTCGTTATTTTGTCAGGTTTAGTTAGTGTTGCAGGCTCTGCATATTAAAATATTATAACAAATATATTATCTGTTGTCAAAAAATCACAGCAATGAGCGTGCACCCATTAATACAACATTCCATTCAAAATTCTGTGGTATTTTTTTTTTTAAATATCAGGTGTGTAGTATTAGATAATACAAATCTACTTTTATGCAGTTTTAAATTATTTTTTAATGTATTAAGCTTCCTTGTGTTGCTATAGCAAATATGTAGAAATCCACAGCACTTCCTATTGAAAACAGGCAGCCATACTGGGTGCCCTGGGATGCAGGATCTTCACTGATCGATCACGAGAGAATTAATCAATCGGCAGATTAGATCATCTGGATAATAACATTGCCGTAAATGCAGGGAACTGCTGCATTTGTTAAAACATACAACAACAAAAATTAGGCAAGGTTCCCCTTTAATTTACAATATAAATATACATAGGTAATATAAGAGTAGTATGTTAAAGCAGAGTTTGGGATATGAATCTCAAAGCGCTTACAATCAACTAAAAGGTTCAGCAAAAGACAGCAATACCAGGCACCAAAGGCACAAAGGCCCATATCAAGTAAGTGGTGCTATGCAATAAAAATCCTTGCAGCGCCAGTGGACACTTTATGTTCTTTGTGCAAATACATGTCTGACTTCAATAATCTGCAAAGAATAATAAATTACAGCGCAGATTGTTCAGAGGAGGAAGAGTTAGAGGAAGAGATGAAGAGGAGAGGGGGAAAAGAGTGGGGAGAAAAGAAGAGTGGAGAGAAAGTAGGGGTGGGAAAATGAGGGGTAAGAGAGAAAGGTGGTAGAGAAATAAAGGGGGGAGTAGTGGAAAGGGATAGAGAGAAGGGGAATGAGAAAGCAAGAGGGGGAGAGTGAGTGGTGAGGAGGGAGGAGAGAGGAGGAGGGAGCGGAGAGAAAGAGAAGGGGAGAGAGGGAGACAGAGGGGAGGGTGGGGGGGGGGGGTGTGAGGATAAACCAAAAGGTGTATTTCAGAGGATATTTCATGGCATAACACCATTAAATAAATATAACACAATTTAGGAATATATATCTAATTTTTATACTGACTCATAAAAAGCTTATTTTACACAGATAATGACATTGTTTAAACAATGTACTTTTGTATTGCTCTTCTGTATTTCCGCACAACTTTATCATGTCCTTGATCAAGTCTAGCACTACAACAATAGCCAATATTTTGTGGACTAATAATGTAAAACTTGAATAATCTGCAAAACATAATAAATTACAGCACTGATTGTTCACCTTTATCTTTCTTCGGTGTTACATTAGATGGTTTTACTTTGGATTTTTCAGGTTCTACAAAAAAAAGAAAGCGAAGGATCAAAGAGGGTCTAACATTTTTCTGCAGTCAGGAGATAGGGAACTGGGAGGATGAGGTGACCAATTGGTTCTTATCTGTTGTCACAATCTTCGTATGTTATGTTTCTACCTAACATAGGGAGGATCTAATGATACAGGCATAGCAGCTTCCCTACTAGCAAGAAAGTTGCTATTGCCGAGGCTTAATTTTGCCAATGACCACAAATACAAATAAACGTAATAGTAGGGATAGGAAAATCCAGGTGATTGAAATCAGAACCTACCTATCCAGAATCTAAAATTTCAAAACAAAATAATAAAATCAAAGCTAAAACTCATATTATTTAGAACCAAAGCGCCAATCTTTACATCTTTCTCATCATATCTTTTTAAAATAATTTTACGTTTTTCAGTTATATTATTGACGTTCAGAAAAAAGGGGGGAAGGAGAACACAAAATGGATGTGTCTCCTAAAAGAATTCACTATACTGCACTCCTACATTATCTAAAATTTTACTTTTAATAGATTTACATAAAACATATGTTACCAAAACGCCGTGTATTGTGAATTAAAAATAAATTAAATTAACAGTACCAAGCATCCGTGTCAATAAATGTGCGTTGGAATAGTCTCAAGCAACTAATTGTAGTTGAGATTGCAAGACAGAGGCTGCTAATAGTCAGGGTATAAACCCCTCTGAGGCACCTATGAGACCAGGTAAATATATAAATGTAACCTACTCGGTGAGTGATTGTATAGTAGAGATTCAGCAGTCCTGCTTAAACATGTAAACCACAGGGCACTTACGGATAATAGTTAATGGTATATTACCATCCAGTGGATATAATAGTGCAGTTGATAGTGTGGTAATGGAGGAGAATGATTCACAGCATAGTGAAGCTAGTGCTCACAGCATTTTGGTCAGTGAATCACTGTACAACACACTCCAAATTATCATGTCATATAAAAGCAGGAAAGCTAGCTCACTGACTGTTGGTAAAAATATCCAATATTAGGTCTACATAGATAGAGTCAGGAGACGACAGAGCACTACATAAAAACAGCTCCAAGTAGGAGACTGACAACATTGGACGCGCAATGTTGTCAGTCTCCTACTTGGAGCTGTTTTTATGTAGTGCTCTGTAGTCTCCTGACTCTATCTATGTAGACCTAATATTGGATATTTTTACCAACAGTCAGTGAGCTAGCTTTCCTGCTTTTATATGACATGATAATTTGGAGTGTGTTGTACAGTGATTCACTGACCAAAATGCTGTGAGCACTAGCTTCACTATGCTGTGAATCATTCTCCTCCATTACCACACTATCAACTGCACTATTATATCCACTGGATGGTAATATACCATTAACTATTATACTTAAGTGCCCTGTGGTTTACATGTTTAAGCAGGACTGCTGAATCTCTACTATACAATCACTCACCGAGTAGGGTACATTTATATATTTACCTGGTCTCATAGGTGCCTCAGAGGGGTTTATACCCTGACTATTAGCAGCCTCTGTCATGCAATCTCAACTACAATTAGTTGCTTGAGACTATTCCAACGCACATTTATTGACACGGATGCTTGGTACTGTTAATTTAATTTATTTTTAATTCACAATACACGGCGTTTTGGTAACATATGTTTTATGTAAATCTATTAAAAGTAAAATTTTAGATAATGTAGGAGTGCAGTATAGTGAATTCTTTTAGGAGACATCCATTTTGTGTTCTCCTTCCCCCCTTTTTTCTGATTCACTTTTCAGTTCACAGTTTTCACCCACATTTTTGATAACCATAATTATTCACTTATTACTTTTTTCAATTGGTGTGGTTTTGTGATCACTCCCTAACCCTCGTGTTTTCTTCAATATTATTGACGTTTTCTGATTATGTTTCAGATATACAGTATTGCAGAGATTACAAAGTGGTTGAAAATTAAAAACTTTGTTTGACTGAAGTTGTCGTTGGTTTTTCAGGTTCCACACAACTTTATCATGTTCTTCATCAAATCAGGCACAACCAGTAGCCAATATTTTGTGAACTTTACACAAATACATGTCTGACTTTATTAATATGCACAAAAATAATAAATTACAGCGCTGATTGCTCACCTTTACCTTTCTTTGGTGTTACAGTAGCTGGTTTTACTTTGGATTTTTCAGGTTCTACAAAAAAGAAAGCGAAGGATCAAAGAGGAACTAAAGTTTAACAGGAGGCAAGAGGTAGGGAAATGTGAACTGCTGTAATATTCATTGTTTCTACCTAGCACTGGGAACATCTAATGATATGGGCACAGCAACAGCCTTAATTGCAAACGCATTTCTATTTTCAAGGCTTAATATTGTCAATTACCACCAATGTAAATGAAAGGTTGAGATAGGTACTGTACATTCAGGTATGTCAAATCAGACCCTACAAGAATCTTAAATTGCAAAAAACAAATACAAAAGTAAAAACTAAAAAAATATATAGAACCAAAGACAAAATCACAACCCCAGGCTACGTGCCCATCGCTAGGTGTTTCTCACCGTATCTTTTTGTAGGTTTTCCGGTGATATTATTTAAGATTCCTAATAATTTTCAAAGCCTGATAATGATACTTTAGCATTTTTCTGCTTATTTTGATGTTTTAAATCATATGATAAAAAAATAAATAATTTTCAAGTTTTAGTAAAACACAAATATTTGTTAGAAACAAAACATGATTAAAGGTACCCAGTCTTACATAACAGGGTGAGCATCAGGCTGTGTGGGAACTCTAGTACAGAATTTACCAAAGCATTAAATGTCAAATTTTTGATAACATAAACAAAATAGATTATAATATACTTTACAGATTACTATATAAGAGATACAGTATATAAAGTTTACGTAATTGTAGAAAATGAAATACCTTGTTTGTCTGAAGTTGTCGTTATTTTTTCAGGTTTAGTTAGTTTTGCAGGCTCTGCATATTAAAATATTATAACAAATATAACAAATATATTATCTGTTGTCAAAAAATCACAGCAATCAGAACCAATTGAAATCAGAAACGGGAATAGACAGGGCTGCCCGCTATCCCCATTACTGTTTGCCCTAACAATTGAACCCCTTGCATCAAAAATAAGGGAAGAAAAGAGCATTAAGGGGATTAAGATCTCCGAAAAAGAATACAAAATTTCCCTATTTGCGGATGACGTGATACTGACCCTCGCTGACCCCCACATCTCTCTCCCTAACCTACAAAAGATACTTCACCAGTTTGGTACAGTGTCTGACTATAAAATATACTATAAAATAAACATAGACAAGTCAGAAGCACTCAACATATCCCTCCCAAACACAATGTGGAAGCTATTGCAATCCAATTATAAATATAAGTGGAGTACCACATATACCTCGGAATAAGAATCTCAAACTCCCACGGATCCCTTTATCAATACAATTATCCCCCACTATTTGACCAGATTAAAAAAGTCTTAGGGGTTCATGCAATAAGCAGCGGAAAGGCAATTCTCGCCACTTTCCCGCCTAAAAAGTCTATCCGTATTCAGTAACGGGCGAGAAAGTGGCGATATTAAAAAAAAACGCCAGTTTGGCTGGCGGTTTTTTTTTCTGCAGGTGGCGGGGCGAGAAGGCACTTTCCGCCTAAAAATCCAACTTTTTCTGTCACGCTGTATTCTAGTAGAGGCGAGTAGCTAAGCGGAGCTATTCGCCTCTCTAGAATACCGTTTTGCTGGCGGATCAGCCACGCAAGAAAAAGTTGGCAAGTTGCTGCTCAGAGGCAGCGGATGAGTGGCGGATCGGCACTTAAAAAAAATTCAGTGCTTTTTCCTGGCTGGTATTGATGCCGGGGGTCTGATACCATTAATATCAGCACCAGACCCCCCGGCATGCATCCGAGGCAGGAAAAATGCATTTAAAGCCCACTTCATTACCTTAGCGGTTAACCGCTAAGGTAATGAAGGGGTTAAACAGCCGTGCCAGCTTTATTGTGGGTAGCGGGGGTGGGTGAAGGGGGTATTTGGCCCTTGTTGTTTGTTTAGGGCTTGCGGGGGGGTTGTGGGTGCACTTAACCCCTTCACGACCGTAGCAGTTAATACCGCTACGGTCTTGAAGGGGTTAAGGCCTCCCGCTACCCACCCGCAAGCCCTAAACAACTACCATTGGGGCTAATACCCCCTTCACCCACCCCAACTACCCACAATAATAAAAAATACACACACCAGCCCCACACGAACTACTAAATATATATATATATATATATATATATATATATATATATATATATATATATATGACCCCAACAACACCTATACCCCCCTAACATTCAAAACAGTAATGGGCACAATGACTATTATCCACAAATGGATAATAGTGCAGTTGTCCATTTAAAATACATACAGAACAATAAAGACATTAAATACATATAGCACTCACCCATGTGCGGCTGCCACGATGAAGGCCATCCTCATCTTCATCCTGCCCATGCCCCATCCGCTTCTGCAAAACAGACACAAGAATAAAAACATCCAATGTAATGTCCCCTAACCCCTTAATCACCATAGCGGTTATTAACCGCTACAGTCATTAAGGGGTTAACCCACCATCACCCACATACCCTCCCCCACTAACCCCCCCACACCCTGAGGCCTAACCACCCTCACCCACTACCCACAGGGGAGTCCTACCAAATACCCTTGGGGCCAATACCCCCTCCCCCAGCACATACAGTACAATAATGTGCCAAATAACTATTATCCACATAGGGATAATACATTATTTGGCCATTATTAAACACGTTAAATACCGTAATAAAATAAAAATAAAGAAAATTCTACTAACCTCATCAATAAGAAGGCTCCGTCGCCAGCATCATCCTTGGGGTCCGTTGCCAAAATAATAAATAGCCAATACATATCAATGACATTAACATACCAATGAACCCCTTAATCACCTTATCGGGTACTAACCTCAAAGGTAATTAAGGGGTTAAGCCATCCTGCAATGGCAACACCACTTATGCATAACATCCTCAATGAATTAAAAACCAATTTCCTAAACAAATCTCATTTAATCATTTAATCTAAAGCCTCAAATGCCACTTAAAACATTGCCTTTACAGTGTATACATGTAGCATAACATGTAAGCTACATGTACACGCTGCAAATCAATGTTAACAATACAATAATCCAACTCAAATAGCCTGACATCACAAGAAGTATATTATGAAATGCAATAAAGTCACCATCAATGAATAAACACACATGAATTACATCCCTAAACAATTAAAATACCATCCATACCAATTACACAATTAACTTTAGCTATCGTTACAGAGAACAAGTTCAAAACATACAAATAAGGACACCAAAAATTACAATATACTAAAGCAAGCCTCTCCATAACCTACAGTACAGCATAGAAGCCCCAAAATTACATCTCTCTAATAATAAAATACATTTAACACACATCTAAGCATAGCAGCATAGCAGCATAGCCACAATCATTTACAATACAGTAAATCAAGCTTTAACAACACTATAATTTCTTACCCTGTATCTATATATCTCTATAGACAAACATACATACATACATACAGTGGCAAGAAATGATATGCAAAAAAAAAAAATTAACACATGAAAAAGCAAAAAAAAACACATTAACATTAAATACATTTCTTTATTTAACTTACCATTACTTGACCCCACCAACTCCCGTTGATCAGCTTACTCATGAACCAATCCACGAACAGGAACCCATAAAATAAAAAAACATAAAATAATAAACATTAAAATAATAAAACACGACAATCCAGGGGTCTTCTAGTTGTAATCCATCTTCATTTGTATTCTTCTATCTTCTTCCGGGGTCTTGTTCCCGTCTGCTGCCACGCCCTGGTCTTCTTTCTTCAGTAGGAGGTCCTTCCTCCTCGGCGTCTGGCTTCAAAATAAGACGACATAGGCTTTTAAAGGCCTATGACGTCACATTTTCGTCATATGGTTCCCACGGCCCTGATTGGGCCGTGAAAACCATGTGTTTTGGCCGATGTAAAAAAAAAATGATGACGTCACTTAAAGGCAAAGAAAGCACAGCCAATCAGAATGGCTTTGCTTCAATTGCCTTTAAGATGATGTCATGAAAAGAAACATGGCCACCCTCACATGGTACGGTAGCCAATCAGAGCGTGGGAACTCCATCCCTACTCTGATTGGCTCTAGTAGACCATGTGACAGAGGCTTGGGGAAGAACGGATATGACGTCATTGAAAGCCTGTCACATGGTACTTGAACCAATCAGAGTAGGGATAGACTTCCCACGCTCTGATTGGCTACTGTACCATGTGAGGGTGGCCATGTTTCTTTTCATGACGTCATCTTAAAGGCAATTGAAACAAAGCCATTCTGATTGGCTGTGCTTTCTTTGCCTTTAAGTGGCGTCATCATTTTTTTTTACATCGGCCAAAACACATGGTTTTCACGGCCCAATCAGGGCCGTGGGAACCATATGACGAAAATGTGACGTCATAGGCCTTTAAAAGCCTATGTCGTCTTATTTTGAAGCCAGACGCCGAGGAGGAAGGACCTCCTACTGAAGAAAGAAGACCAGGGCGTGGCAGCAGACGGGAACAAGACCCCGGAAGAAGATAGAAGAATACAGATGAAGATGGATTACAACTAGAAGACCCCTGGATTGTCGTGTTTTATTATTTTAATGTTTATTATTTTATGGTTTTTTATTTTATGGGTTCCTGTTCGTGGATTGGTTCGTGAGTAAGCTGATCAATGGGAGTCAGTGGGGTCAAGTAATGGTAAGTTAAATAAAGAAATGTATTTAATGTTAATGTGTTTTTTTTTGCTTTTTCATGTGTTAATTTTTTTTTTGCATATCATTTCTTGCCACTGTATGTATGTATGTATGTCTATACTGTAGAGATATATACATACAGGGTAAGAAATGATAGTGTTGTTAAAGCTTGATTTACTGTATTGTAAATGATTGTGGCTATGCTGCTATGCTGCTATGCATAGATGTGTGTTAAATGTATTTTATTATTAGAGAGATGTAATTTTTGGGCTTTTATGTTGTACTGTAGGTTATGGAGAGGCTTGCTTTAGTATATTGTAATTTTTGGTGTCCTTTTTTGTATGTTTTGAACTTGTTCTCTGTAACGTTAGCTATAGTTAATTGTGTAATTGGTATGGATGGTATTTTAATTGTTTAGGGATGTAATTCATGTCTGTTAATTCATTGATGGTGACTTTATTGCATTACATAATATGCTTCTTGTGATGTCAGGCTATTTGAGTTGGATTATTGTATTGTTAACATTGATTTGCAGCGTGTACATGTAGCTTACATGTTATGCTACATGTATACACTGTAAATGCAATGTTTTAAGTGGCATTTGAGGCTTTAGATTGAATGATTAATGAGATTTGTTTAGGAAATTGGTTTTTAATTCATTGAGGATATTATGCATAAGTGGTGTTGCCATTGCAGGATGGCTTAACCCCTTAATTAACTTTGAGGTTAGTACCCGATAAGGTGATTAAGGGGTTCATTGGTATGTTAATGTCATTGATGTGTATTGGCTATTTATTATTTTGGCAACGGACCACAAGGATGATGCTGGCGACGGAGCCTTCTTATTGATAAGGTTAGTAGAATTTTCTTTATTTTATTACGGTATTTAATGTGTTTAATAATGGCCAAATAATGTATTATCCCTAAATGGATAATAGTTATTTGGCACATTATTGTACTGTATGTGCTGGGGGAGGGGGTATTGGCCCCAAGGGTATTTGGTAGGACTCCCCTGTGGGTAGTGGGTGAGGGTGGTTAGGCCTCAGGGTGTGGGGGGGTTAGTGGGGGAGGGTATGTGGGTGATGGTGGGTTAACCCCTTAATGACTGTTTAAGGGGTTAGGGGACATTACATTGGATGTTTTTATTCTTGTGTCTGTTTTGCAGAAGCGGATGGGGCATGGGCAGGATGAAGATGAGGATGGCCTTCATCGTGGCAGCCGCACATGGGTGAGTGCTATATGTATTTAATGTCTTTATTGTTCTGTATGTATTTTAAATGGACAACTGCACTATTATTCATTTGTGGATAATAGTAATGTTGCCCATTACTGTATTGTATGTTGTGTATTGCTGCTATGTTTATTGGGGGCATTTGTCCCCAATAAACATGCTATTATGCGTTAACCCCTTCATTGCCTTAGCGGCTATCCGCTATGGTAATGAAGAAGCATTAATGTATTTTAATAATATTGTGCGGGAGCAGGGGGCCCCCTGAGCTGAACCGCATTTATTTGTGTCTCAGAGACCCCCTGCTTCCCGAGTTACAGGCCCCGGTTTGGGGCATTGGTTACAGTGTGGTCGCCATGTTTGTTGCGGGCACGTAGCGTATGGGACGCTATAAACATGGCGGCGACACTGCCCATCCGTTCACACATACCGGGGCCTGTAACTCGGTAAGCAGGGGGTCCCTGGTCCACAAAGTGATGTGGTTCAGCTCGGGGGACCCCCTTATTAAATAAATATTAATGCTGCTTCGCTACCATAGCAGATACCCTGCAATGTAAGGAACGAGTCTTTATTGATATGTGTATTTTACTCATAGTGTAGATGTGCAGAGGGTCTCCAGAGCTGAAGCGCTTTTGTTTTAGGTCCGGGGACTCCCTGCTTCCCGAGATACAGACCCCTTTATGGGGTGCCGGTATCCCTCTGCTTTGTTTACATTCCGTGGTCACGTGATCGGGACCTTTAAATGCAGAGGGATACCGGCACCTCATAAAGGGGTCTGTATCTCGGGAAGCAGGGGGTCCCCCGACCTGAAACCAATGCGGTTCAGCTCCGGAGACCCCCTGCACATGTACACTATGAATAAAAGTTGTTTTAAAAATAATTTTTTTTGTGCTGATGTTTGCGCCGAGAGAGCAGCGGATCTCTCTCTGCTGCAAACACAACTCGGCAGAGGACGGCTTCTCGGCAGTTTCTCGCCAGGCAGCCGTCCCGCCACCGGTTACTAGCTATTTCATCAAATGGTGGTGGCGCATTCATTCCCCAGGGATTCGCTCCTTACAGCATACAGCCAGTTTAACACGCCAAAAACATGGCTAATTGCTAAACTGGCTAATGCATTTTTCCGCCGCTTACTGCATGATACCCTTAGAGTCTTGGAAAAAAACTCCAAATATCATGGTTTGGGAGAATAGTATCGCTCAAAATGAATATTCTCCCAAGGCTGCTTTATTTCTTTCAAACACTCCCCGTAGTTGTACCACTAGCAGCCCTAAAAATATACAGGCCCTTATGTTCCAATTTATCTGGTACGATAAGAGACCGAGGGTTCCCAGATCGGTCATGCTCTCATCAAAAAGAAGAGGGTGTCTGGGGGTTCCCGATATGGTCAGGTACTATCTCGCAGACCAGCTGAGGCAAGCTGTAGTTTGGAATTGCGACCCAGCATCTGCCTGCTGGCTCGAGATAGAATCACATTATGCAGCCCCAACAACACTTCAGGTCCTGATGTGGTCCAAAGGAGGAAAGGAGGGAGGACCGAGGAGGTTTGAGCTAGGAGCAATGACTTGCACGTGGGACACATGGTTCAAAAACAAAGGGAAATATGGCCTGCTAACTACCCCATCTCAAATCACCCTTATCTTTGGAAACCCGAACTTCCCGCCCAGGTGTTCTAAAAAGCAATTTGACCAATTTCAGGGTCTTGGAATAAGACTGGTTGCCGATCTGCTGAAAAATGGAGAGATCCTATCCTTCCAAGAACTACGAGACAAATACCAGTCACAACATCTCCATCTATTCAAATTCCTACAAATGAGACATTTTCTGCTTTCTTTCTCATAGAACTCCAAATTCCCCCCACCCACCAGATTCGAAACCCTATGCAGTAAAGGCAGGTATCAAAGAGGTCTAATCTCTGAGATTTATAAGGGGATAGAGTCAGCATCAGAACCCCTGACCCACCACTATATGCAAAAATGGTCTGCGGACCTTAACATACAAATTGAAAAAGAGGAGTGGGAGGATATCTGGGAGATGGCGGCAAAAACCTCAATCTGCATGTAACAAAAGAGAATATCTACAAAATTCTATTCCAGTGGTACCTGACCCCAACTAGACTGAGCCAGATCTTTCCTGGCACACCATACTTGTGCTGGAGGAGATGTGGTCAAAAGGGAGACATGGTCAATATTTGGTGGTCATGTCCAGAGATATAGAGGTTCTGGGCAAAGATCCAGACATTACTCTACGAGACAATGGGGATCCCCTTTCCCCTTGATCCGCTGACCCTGGTGCTGAACAAACCGTTTGACGACCTACCTCCACCGATGAGTAGATTGGTCTCTGTAATCCTGACAGCGGCCAGGTGCTCAATAGCAGCAGCCTGGAAGCAGATTAAGGCCCCTGTGAGAAACACGGTTATTAGATGGATAGACGAGGTCATGTCAATGGAAAAGCTAACTGCCATGTTACACAAAAAATGCCGCAATTTTGGAACACTTGGGACCCTTGGATAGGCCCCCAGGGCCAGGGATTATGTGAAAATAGACGGGATAGGATGAGACCATAATGCGAATGGAGGAGGAGATGGTGATCCACGGGGACACCCTCCCAGCCCCCCCCCCCCCCCCGTTCCCATTTAATTCAAAATTCTGTGGTATTTTTTTTTTTAAATATCAGGTGTGTAGTATTAGATAATACAAATCTACTTTTATGCAGTTTTAAATGATTTTTTTAATGTATTAAGCTTCCTTGTATTGCTATAGCAAACATGTAGGAAGCCACAGCCCTTCCTATTGAAAACAGGCAGCCATACTGGGTGCCCTGGGATGCAGGATCTTCGCTGATCGATCACGAGAGAATTAATCAATCGGCAGATTAGATCATCTGGATAATAACATTGCTGTAAATGCAGGGAACTGCTGCATTTGTTGAAACATACAACAACAAAAATTGGGCAAGTTTCCGCTTTAATTTACAATATAAATATACATAGGCAATATAAGAATAGTATGTTAAGGCAGAGTTTGGGATAAGAATCTCAAAGCGCTTACAATCAACAAAAGAGAAAGCAATACCAGGCACCAAAGGCACAAAGGCCCATATCAAGTAAGTGGTACTATGCAATAAGAGTCCTTGTAGCGCCAGTGGACACTTTATGTTCTTTGTGCAAATACATGTCTGACTTTAATAATCTGCAAAGAATAATAAATTACAGCGCAGATTGTTCAAAGGAGGAAGAGTTAGAGGGAGAGAGGAAGAGGGGGAGAAAGGAGTGGTGAGAGAAAGGGGGGGGGGGGTAAGAGAGAAAGGTGGTACAGAAATAAAGGGGGGGTGGGTGGTTGGAAGAAAAGTGCTCTTCTGTATTTCCGCACAACTTCATCATGTCCTTGATCTAGTCTAGCACAACCACAATAGCCAATATTTTGTGGACTAATAATGTCAAACTGGAATAATCTGCAAAAAATATTAAATTACATCTCTGATTGTTCACCTTTATCTTCCTTTGGTATTACATAAGATGGTCTTTCTTTGGATTTTTCATATTCTACAAAAAAAGAAAGCGAAGGATCAAAGAGGGTCTAAAGTGTAACATTAGGCAGGAGACACGAAAATGGGAAGAGTAGGTGAGCAATGTGCTTCTGCCAACAAATTCTATGGATGTACCTAAGCTAGGGTTTTAAGTAAAAAAAAAAAAGCTGTGTGTGCTGTGCACGCGCATAGTAAGTGAAACTTCTTTGACTTTTGTCACAGAAATTGTATTTGTATTGGTGATGTTTTAATTAAAAATCAAAATACAATTTCATTGACAAAACGCAAATAAATTTGACTTAGAATATGCGTACACATCCCTTGTATTTGCACTAAGCGTGAATTCCTCGTGTGTGTGTGTGTGTGTGCGTGACTGTGTGTGTGTGCGTGTGACTGTGTGTGTGCGCGTGTGACTGTGCGTGTGACTGTGTGACTGTGCGTGTGACTGTGTGACTGTGCGTGTTACTGTGTGACTGTCTGTGACTGTGCGCGTGACAGTGCGTGTGCGCGTGACAGTGCACGGTGCACGTGACAGTGCGTGTGTGCGCGACTGACTGTGTGCGCGACTGACTGTGTGCACGACTGACTGTGTGCGCGACTGACTGTGTGCGCGACTGACTGTGTGCGCGACTGACTGTGTGTGCGACTGACTGTGTGTGTGCGTGTGACTGTGTGTGTGTGCGTGTGACTGTGTGTGTGTGCATGTGACTGTGCGTGACCGTGTGCGTGTGTGTGTGACCGTGTGCGTGCGTGTGACCGTGTGACGTATGCGCAGCCCCCCTGCACCTCACACATCCCCCTAACCTATTCACAGTCAGTGTGTGTATGTGTCAGTCAGTGTGTGTGTGTGTGTGTGTGTCAGTCAGTGTGTGTGTATGTGTCAGTGTGTGTACATGTGTGTCAGTCAGTGTGTGTGTATGTGTCTCAGTCAGTGTGTGTGTGTATGTGTGTCAGTCAGTGTGTGTGTGTGTGTGTGTGTGTATATATGTATGTGTGTGTGTCTGTCACTGTATGTGTGTCTCTCTTTCTGTGTCCTGCTCCCTCTCTCCTGACTCCCCCCCCCCTCAAAGGCAGGCAGAGCTGCGGACCCGCGGCGGCTCTGCCTGAGACTCTCCTCCTCCCCTCACACCCCCTTACAGACAGGCAGAGCTGCGGACCCGCGGCGGCTCTGCCTGAGACTCTCCCCCCCCCCCTCACAGACAGGCAGAGCTGCGGACCCGCGGCGGCTCTGCCTGAGTCTCTCCTCACACCCCCACCCCCTCACAGACAGGCAGAGCTGCGGACCCGCGGCGGCTCTGCCTGAGACTCTCCTCCCCCCCCTCACAGACAGGCAGAGCTGCGGACCCGCGGCGGCTCTGCCTGAGACTCTCCTTCCCCCCCCCCCTCACAGACAGGCAGAGCTGCGGACCCGCGGTGGCTCTGCCTGAGTCTCCTACTCCCCTCACAGACAGGCAGAGCTGCGGACCCGCGGCGGCTCTGCCTGAGTCTCTCCTCACACCCCCCCCCTCACACCCCGGCAGCGCTCAGTCAGCGGGACGCAGGAAAACGGAGGTAGGGAGGAGAGAGGCTGCGCGGCATGGCAGCGGCCGTTAGGAGCGGCGGCTATTGCCGCCGCATATGTCACGGTTTGTGGGGGGTGTGGGGCTCGGGGGGGGGGGTGTGGGGGGTGATTAGGAGCGCCGCCGCATCTGATTTGTGCAGCGGGTGTGATGTCAGTGTTGGGGTCGGGCTGAGCCAGAACACATCCCGGCCTCAACTGCCAGCACTGACGTCACATCCGTTTCATTTCTGTCTCCACAATTCTTTTTTGCCCCATCACGAATGAGGTGCCACTAAGGAAGTTTCACTTCAAAAAAATTGAATGTCCTGTTCAGCCCTGTATCAGGGTGAAGTCATTCGCTGATAATTATGCATGGGAAACATACCTCTGATGCTGAAACAGCCGTCAGAGGGTTAACACAGTCAGAGATACCTGGGCAACTAAGGTAGCTGTCAGGTGCCAGACCGGATTAGCAAGGGAGAGAGACTTTTCCAAACCCGGAAGTACACCAGAGGCTTTGCTCCCCCAGAGAGAGGATTGCCACAAGCGGAGACAAGCTTGCTGGACACAGGCCTGTCTAGAAGGAACTCATCTTCTAACCCTGCAGAGGAATTAAAACTGCTATTGCAGTATCCAGAAGGGATTACTTGGACTCTCTTGGGGCAGAGTTCCCCAAAAACAGATAAGAACTTTTATATTTTCATACCAGATATTTGCATATTATTGTTTGACCTGGAAGGAGGCTAGCTACCCAGGTGTGTAGCTTGGGACCTACTGTATAGTTAATCTCCCAAGGGGAGTAGAGTTCTATTGTATGGTTTGTTTTCCTTAATGGGGCGGTATGTCTATTCATTGCCTGACTGTGTAAAATAAACCACTAAGTTAAAAGCTTACCCATTGTTTGGGACTCTTCCTGACCCCACTGCCAGGCCATCCTGCCACAAGTCCCCTTGATGACGTAGATGACCTAATATGGTCCTATAGCACACCCCTCATGATGACCTATGTTCAAGCAACTACATCCTAAAGGGGTTTGGGACAGACCACAGACTGCTTCTAACCTTCAGAGCTACTGGGGATGGCACACAGAGATGGGACTGAGATGGGTAGAGTTGCACAGCTCATCTGAATGGACCATTTCTTTATGGACCATCCAGTGAAGGATTACCACTGTGGGGTCCCTTTCAGAAGCAGGGACTAGCATCGTTATTACTCAAAAGAAAAGCTTACTGGGCTGTGGATTTCTGCACATTGGTCTGCGGCACTGTAAGCAGTAAGTCTGGCTACTTCTATATGTTACTACCTAGAACTAGGAGCATCTAATCTACCTCACTAGCAAGAATGTTCTCATTGCCAAGGTTTTATATTGTCAATGACCACTAAAGAAAATTAAACTTAATGTTAAAATTGGCCAAACCAGGTTTGTGAAATGAGAAACTACCAAACACTTTACATTCCAAAATCAAAGCCAGAACCCGAATCTATTTATAACCAAAAGCTAAAACAATAACCTCAGGTTTAGTTTCCTTATTTTTGTGCCATTGGCCAGGAATTATTTTGTATGGTTTTTGTGTGTTTATTTTTATTGGCCATAATATTTAATTGGCCTCAATCAATGGTGGTTAGGCCTCCAGAGGGTGAGGGGGGTGGGGAGGAGAGAGGGGTGGTGGGGAGTGGTAGGAGGGGTTCACCCTTTGGTTACCTTAGCATTAGGAAAGTATTTCAAGGCAAAGCTTTACTACCCACTAAGGTGGCAAAGGGGGGTAGGTGGTATAGTTTAATGTTTATATAAACCACTGTGTAGCCCTTTGTGTTCAGCTAGTCATGGAAACCCATAGCTAGTTGACATATGTGTCTGCACTTTAATATATTTTTATTAATAATTTATCATCTATTTCAGGTTGGTTTACCTTACCTTGCCTATGTATATAATGGCCAATACATACATACTGTAGAACAGATAGGGCTAACACCAGCCATAGGTGATAAATTAGTTGCAGTCTTTCGGAATGTGATGAATAGCTATTTTAATTTTTTTTAAAATGGTATTTGGCCTCTATTTTATCGGATTTGATTTTTTAATGGATCCAATAAAAAGTGCTTCATTTTTTGAGGTGTGCAACGTTGATGTATTGTACAATAAAAATAAGGCACTTTTTTGGTGTAATAGTACTGCATTTTTAGGTTAACGTACAGTAGCTTGATGTATATAGGCCATTGACTCTTAATGTTCTTTGTACAAATACATCTTTGACTTTAATAACCTGCAAAAAAACTGAAAATTACAGTGCCAGTTGCTCACCTTTATTTTCCTTTGGTGTTACAATAGATGGTTTTACTTTGGATATTTCAGGTTCTATAAAAAAAAGGGGGGGAGATGAACTTTATATCAATTTATTGCACACAGTTGGAAAATTCTGGTATTATCTATGTGGTATGCGAAAATAATATTCCAATATCAGGGAATTACAACCCTCATGCAAATATCATAAAAATATATAGAAAATAACAATTAAACATGTCTGTAGTGTCTCATACTGTAGAGATTAGGATGTTGGTTTTCTGCTTCTCATTTTATATATTGCCACTCCTTTTAATCATTATTGCCAATTCTACCCAAGTAATTAGAAAAGTCTAATTATTTTAGTTTGTGTTCAAGAGCTATTAAATGCACCACTGAATAGTATGCTGAGTTTCTATAACAGCCTTTCCTGGGAGTAAACCAATTAAGAGATTAGTTTGTATATTTAGACCACTTGCTATGGCTATGAAGGTTTTGTATTAAAGTAAAGGCAACTCTAAAGAAGCGTTAGGCCTAGATGTACTAAACTCAGTTAGGCTAATTAATGTGACGTCAACCTAGCGGTAACTTAATATCATGTTAGGGGTAATGCTATATCCACAAAGGATGGTAAAATTACATTGTCATGTTTTCTCCCGTAAAGGTCATAGCTTTAATTATGACGGACGTTAGTGATAATGACATGAAAATGGTATGCAAATGAGACATTATCATATCATTAACTATCCACTAAAGTCTGTTAAGGGTAATGCAGCAATTTAATGTTAAGCTGTTTAAGTTAAACAAAAAAGGAAGAGTAGAGGATCCACGGATTTTATAAATGCAATTATTTATTGAAGCTAAATAAAGTGTCCAATGTTTTGGCTGTCACAGCAGCCTACTGTATGTCAAGGAGTGGCATTTGTCTGGACCTTAAGGGTACACTTTATATAGTAAGTGCAATAAATAATAGTCCAGGTGATTTAACTAATAGTCCAGGTGCATCCTATTATCTGTGTCAGGTGTCTTCAATCATCTCCTCATTGTGATCGCATGAATAGCTACAGGATAAGCGATTGCGGGATGTCCTTTTTGTGACGATAGTGAGGGTTTGGCCCGGGATTAACAGGGTTACCCCCCAAGGGCCCCCTCTAACCTCACCAGGGAGACAAGGGGTTAACTGGGCTGAGGCCCAGAAATGTGATTTGACCCTTGTTATAACATGAAAATGCTTATTCCCCTGTGTAAATGTATTGTTGCTGGATCAGTGTCTGCATAACACACCCACTGGGTCATAAGGGGTTAATGAGCTACAGTTTAAGAAAATTCCACTGTATGGAAATCTGGACTTCAAAGGGCTTAATTGAAGTTGAATGTGAAAAGCAGAAGGGTTTTTTAGTGTACAGTATGTTAATACCTGTTTGCAGCCAGCCCCTGAGTCTTGGGGTGCAGCCTCAGGGGAACCCCCCAAGTACCCACATATTAAAAATATAACTTTGTCATAAGAGGGACATATATTTTTGATAAAGTGCTTTTCTGGGGCAGTTTTTGAAATGTACAGGCAGAATGCCTGCCCTTTTGTAATGCATGAGGAACCAAATGGTCTTGACACCTTAAAGCTGGGTTACTTCTGTATGCTAGATAGGACATCTTGCTAGGTGTGATACATAGTGATCAAAAGGTAATTACCTAATTGTTTATGCGGGGAGCTAAAAGCCTGCTTCAAAGGGTTTATTGATGGGGGTAGGGGTGGAGCTACCCAAGAAGGGAATCAAAATGAGTAACCTTATTAAATATAAGAATATTATGAGATGCCTTTGGCTGAACATGCTAAGAATTACATATTTGTATTAGTGGGAGTTAGCCCATCCTTTTGAGTATAAACACTGTATATGTAACTGCTGCGAAATGCCAGATATTAATATCTCTATTAATTTTCATATTACACTGTAATGTTTGGTCTCTCTGCGAGCGTCAGGTGTGACGGAATGTATTAATATATCTCACCTGCCTGTATGTATTACTGAACTCAAGTTATGAGGTGATTTGCAGTAAATATGACATTTTGGTTGAGTTCTGAGGAACCCCTGTTGTGATGAGCAGGAAAGGCTAGAATTGACATCACCTGGTCATCAAAGGCTAAGTTGCTAATTGCTTATGCTTGGCCCAACGGACAAAAGGAACTAATCATAAAAGTGTGACCTTTCACACTGGACACTGGAAGTCCAAACTGAGCTTCAAAAGCTTCAAAGGGACTTTTGCTAGCCGTCGCGGCACCTAGGGTTAAAGAGATGAGTTTGACATAGTATATGTCAAAGCCACCCTTTACCCATTTTTCTTCATGCAAATGTTCTTCATGATCTTCATGTCTGCATGTCATCAGGCCTGTGTCTTTATGCAAGGTCTTGGGATGATGCAGGTTTTGCTGTATGACCTGCCTGTCTTGCTGTGATGTCAACTGATATATGGGAGAAGTGGCCCAGTCTGTATCCTGATGGCCTTCTGTCCTAATCTTTAAGTAAGTGTCTATATTTTGCCTGTTATTTGTATAATCTGTTGTGTTCACCTTTATCAAGGAATAAATTATATTTTATCAAATCTAAGTCTCGTCCCAGTTCAAACCCAGGTATATATATATTTATATATAGTTTTGGTGTAAATTACAGCCTGTCATAAGCTATCGTGACACTTCTGCACATGTGTAATTGACCAGAAACATATTACCAGAAAAATGACGTGACGTCAGACTCTCGAGATAACAGGATCAGATTTAATTAAGCCTGGAGACACTGAAATTAGGATACAAGGGGTGGCGCTGTGATCCTGCAGCTATTCATGTGATTACAATGAGGAGATGATTGAAGACACCTGACACAGATTATGGGATGCACCTGAACTACTATTTACAGACTATATAAAGTGGAACCTTATGGTCCAGACACATGTCACTCCTTGAAAAAGGCTGCTGTAACAACCGAAAAGTTGGACACATTCTTTGGCTTCAATAAATTATTGCATTTATAAATCCGGGGAGCCTCTACTCTTCCTTTTTTGTTTATCCTGTACCTGGATTGCAGCGGTCCTTCCCTTATCGAGTTAGAAAGCATCGGTATCAGTATCTTATATTTATTTTGATTATTGGTGTGAAGGGTTACCAGGTGTCCGGTACTGAACCGGACAGCCCGATATTTGGTTACTCTGTCCGGTAAAAATTGAGATAATACCGGACATGTGTGTATCCGGTATTATGTCTCCGGACTTAGTAACAAATCGTGGGATTTCCCCTGAGAAGGGAGTGAGCAGGGCTGCTGCTGCTGCTAGGGGGCTGAGCAGCTACCTCCGTTCTGATTGGCTGCTGCTGTGTAATGCAGCCAATCAGGGTGGAGGTGGCAGGAACATGGGGGTGGGGCCAAAGAGCGTAGGAAAAGCATGAAGCAGAGAGCGGTGAGGCTGTGTTCTGTCTCCTGTGTCTCCTGTGTCACCTGTGTGTATTTGTTCTGTTTTGTCCTGGTGTGTGTGTATTTGTACTTGTACTGTTGTGTGTGTGTTTTTTCTGACTGTCCTGGGGGGGGGGGGGGATAATGACAGGGAGGGGGGTGAGAGGATGAAGGGAGGGAGGTGGGGGAGGGGGAGAGGATGAAGGGTGTGTGAGAAAGGATGAAGGCAGGGGGGTGAGAGGGAATGAGGGGGATGAGAAAGTATGAAGGGGGTGATAGAGGATGGGGGGTGAGAGAGGATGAAGGGAGGGGGGTGAGAGAGGATGAAGGGAAGGGGGTTGAGAAAGTATGAAGGGGGGTGAGAGAGGATGGAGGGTGAGAGAGGATGATGGGAAGGCAGGTGAGAGAGGATAAACTGAGTGGTGGTGAAGATGAAGAGAGGGGGAGCTGAGAGGATGAAGGGAGGGGGTGATAGAGGATGAAGGGAGGGGGGTGAGAGAGGATGAATGGAGGGGGGATTAGAGGATGGAGGGGGGATGAGAGAGGATGAAGGGAGGGGGGATGAGAGAGGATGAAGGGAGGGGGGTTGAGAGGATGAAGGGAGGGGGTTGAGAGAGGATGAGGGGAGGGGGTGTGAGGACAAGGGGGGTGGGAGGGTGAGAGGATAAGGGGACAGAGGATGAGGAGGGGTGCAACAATCTTTAAATCTGTGGGAGGAGCATTAAGATCAGTATTGCTCGCCATGTACAGCATGGCTGCAGGTCAGTTTTTTATAAATGATCTGACAATGACATAATTTATTCTAAATTTCCCTCCAAGCATGCACCAATTTGCACTATTTCATATTCTATTTCCTAAAATAATCCTTGGAAGGGCACTCCCTCCCAAGACCCCTCCCCAGATTTTTAATAAAACAGAATATAAATTGGTGCAAATTGGTGAATACTTGGAGTGAAATTTATAAAAAAATTCGTACAGTAACAGTCAGGTAATTTATAAATAACATTCTTCCTCACCACCGGTTCTCGCGCGCATCGTACCTTTCACCATTTTGTCCAGTTTTTCTGGACAAGCTACCTGGCAACCCTATTGGTGTGCAGCATTTTCCAACATTACAAGCTGTTTAAGTTATACTGTACATAAACTTGCGTTACTCTCATCCACACATTGAAATAGGGCTTTTGCTGCGTCTGGATGGGTGTAATACCACAGTTAGGTATCATTTAAATAACAGTGTAATTTCCCAGCATTATTTCCCTCTGCTCTCTCCCTCCATTACAGCAACAGTCCTAGAAGAGAAACGCCAAGATCGTTATGCTACAATAACGTCACGTTAAGCCTATGCTGTTTTTCATATACTTACTGTAGCTTTGTGAATACCACATTAAGTCAGGGAACATAATAGCCAATTCTGTTTTAGGTAAAATCATGTTAAAGTATACAGTATATTCCTTGACCTGTTGGAGCTTAGTGCATTTAAACCTTAAGGATAATTTGTGTTTTGGGTACAGAAGTGCAACATGTTCATTTTCTGAGGTACACAAGCAGCACATTCACTGTAAAGTTCAATTAGTCACCTAAGATTTCCCTTAGATGTAAGTATATGTTTGTGACTGTGTTATAATGATAATACTTGTATTTGTGTTTTATTCCCTTATTCTGCATTTTGTGAATGATTATCGTCTTCATCCATGGTGATACTGAATATATCTTTCTACTGTTTTTTTTACCTTCTTCTGCACTAACTAATGAAAGGAAATGGTAACAGTAAATACCAATATAGAAGAAATCTGCCGACAGCTGTAAACTAATTTCGTTATCTTGGCAGAAGAGCACAACAAAATTACATGCTACTTATCAAAGTCCAGTGATCCATTGTTTGCCAGTTCGTAAATCTAAAAGCTGGCTTGTAGGTTTTCTTTTATTCAACTGAACAAGCAAGATTGGACCTTGGGCCCAGAGCTCTATGGGTGCGATCTATTTCTAGGTCTCTGACATCCAGCTCCGGAACAGCCATGAGGTATAGCTTACATAAGTAAGATCTTAGGGCTTCTGTTGAGACAGCATCAGGGATATTGCGGATCCACAGGTTTTGCCTGCGGGCCCTGTTTTCTTGGTTTTCAATATTGTCCTTTAAAGGCAAAAAATCCTCACCGAGGAGGAAGGACAGCGGGCACGGCTGCGCTACGAATAGACAAAGGCTGGACTGTGCTGTAGAAAACTTTATTATGGCATGGAAATTTAAAAAGTGAGAGGGGAAGGCACCCCCCCGCAACTCTCACGCGTTTCATCCACTCGGGGCTTTCTCAGCTATCCTAGATACTCACTGCCAGACCACATCCCAACCAGGGGTTTATGTCAATATTAAACTCCTTTATACCTTGTTCCTCCGGATAAAGCAGCACATCTATCACTAATATGGATTCAAGCACTGCAGCACTGGTTGATTGAGGGGTTAATATTCCTCAATGTTCTCTTTACTTGTTCTTTAAAGCATTGATTTCGTGGCCCAGTCTATTTAGCTCGTCCTCTGCTAATGATTGAGATATTAGCATGTCCTCCATTTTAATCTCCACTATGTCCGTTCGCCGAAAGAGGGAATTCATTTTGGATTTGAGGCCATTAATTGCAGTGCACAGGTCTTCTTGAAACCCCTGTCTCATCTTTGCAAATACTTTTTCCATATATTTTTCCAAATATTTTTTGGTTACTTTGCTGTTTTCCATCTCTGTCTGCATCCGCAGCTCAGACGGCTGCCCGTGAGGTGATTCTCCTGGTGCGCATGCTGCGGCACCATCTTGTGAATCGGCATTATGCTCCGCTGTGCACTGCCTCATAGCAACAAAACTGAGACACATCTGGGGTTTGTGTTTTGTTATTTTCCAGCCATATCCTGTCTGTTTGTATGTTATTTCCTTTGAATTTAGCATACATCTGGTTCGGTTTGTGCCCTATTTTGTTCTTTGCTCTCGGAGGGTCTCATGTGCTCCTCGCTCAGGCATCCATGATCGATGGCAACACCGGAAGTCTCCCCTGTTTGGACTTTCTAATGGGATAATGTCCAAGTCATTGCTTCTTTTTCTGCTGTTGGTGGTCTGCCCAAGTGGGAAGCATCCCCTGAAGTAATCCCAACTGCGCAAGCAGCTCTCCCACAGTGTGTCCAGGTAAGATCAGGTTAAGCTTGTTGTGTTCCTTTTTTTTATTTTTTTTTATTTTTTTTTATTAATGTGGGATATTTTATCTTCTCTCAGCCACCTCCAGCTAGGAAATGGCCACTGCTCCTCTCTGCAGACTACCCTCCTGGTCTGTATCCCAATAGGGGGGAACAGGGGTCTTGCTTTTGGAACTCGGGTCTTCTGGGCTGATATTGCTTATGGGGCCGTCTGCAGCCGCCTCCCTCTATCTGGTGTATGGTCCGGTTGGCCTCTAAGGGGCAGGGGTTAAGCTTTGGAGACAGAAGCAGCCCGCGTGGTCTGTTCAGCAGCAGAGAGAGTGCCTAAGCAAGATGAAAGCTCTCTCTCAATCCTCCCCCCGCCGTCTGACAGCCTCGCTAGGGTAAGGCTCCGACCAGGCAGAACAGGGGGATTCCCCCGTGAAGCCTCCACAGCCCGACAGTGCTCCAAACCAGGTACACTTATTTATTTATTTTGTGTTCGGTTTGTGCCCTATTTTGTTCTTTGCTCTCGGAGGGTCTCATGTGCTCCTCGCTCAGGCATCCATGATCGATGGCAACACCGGAAGTCTCCCCTGTTTGGACTTTCTAATGGGATAATGTCCAAGTCATTGCTTCTTTTTCTGCTGTTGGTGGTTTGCCCAAGTGGGAAGCATCCCCTGAAGTAATCCCAACTGCGCAAGCAGCTCTCCCACAGTGTGTCCAGGTAAGATCAGGTTAAGCTTGTTGTGTTCCTTTTTTTTTTTTTTTTTTTATTTTTTTTATTAATGTGGGATATTTTATCTTCTCTCAGCCACCTCCAGCTAGGAAATGGCCACTGCTCCTCTCTGCAGACTACCCTCCTGGTCTGTATCCCAATAGGGGGGAACAGGGGTCTTGCTTTTGGAACTCGGGTCTTCTGGGCTGATATTGCTTATGGGGCCGTCTGCAGCCGCCTCCCTCTATCTGGTGTATGGTCCGGTTGGCCTCTAAGGGGCAGGGGTTAAGCTTTGGAGACAGAAGCAGCCCGCGTGGTCTGTTCAGCAGCAGAGAGAGTGCCTAAGCAAGATGAAAGCTCTCTCTCAATCCTCCCCCCGCCGTCTGACAGCCTCGCTAGGGTAAGGCTCCGACCAGGCAGAACAGGGGGATTCCCCCGTGAAGCCTCCACAGCCCGACAGTGCTCCAAACCAGGTACACTTATTTATTTATTTTGTGTTCGGTTTGTGCCCTATTTTGTTCTTTGCTCTCGGAGGGTCTCATGTGCTCCTCGCTCAGGCATCCATGATCGATGGCAACACCGGAAGTCTCCCCTGTTTGGACTTTCTAATGGGATAATGTCCAAGTCATTGCTTCTTTTTCTGCTGTTGGTGGTCTGCCCAAGTGGGAAGCATCCCCTGAAGTAATCCCAACTGCGCAAGCAGCTCTCCCACAGTGTGTCCAGGTAAGATCAGGTTAAGCTTGTTGTGTTCCTTTTTTTTATTTTTTTTTTATTTTTTTTATTAATGTGGGATATTTTATCTTCTCTCAGCCACCTCCAGCTAGGAAATGGCCACTGCTCCTCTCTGCAGACTACCCTCCTGGTCTGTATCCCAATAGGGGGGAACAGGGGTCTTGCTTTTGGAACTCGGGTCTTCTGGGCTGATATTGCTTATGGGGCCGTCTGCAGCCGCCTCCCTCTATCTGGTGTATGGTCCGGTTGGCCTCTAAGGGGCAGGGGTTAAGCTTTGGAGACAGAAGCAGCCCGCGTGGTCTGTTCAGCAGCAGAGAGAGTGCCTAAGCAAGATGAAAGCTCTCTCTCAATCCTCCCCCCGCCGTCTGACAGCCTCGCTAGGGTAAGGCTCCGACCAGGCAGAACAGGGGGATTCCCCCGTGAAGCCTCCACAGCCCGACAGTGCTCCAAACCAGGTACACTTATTTATTTATTTTGTGTTGTGCGCAGGGAGGGGGGGAAGGGACGGAGCCTGCAGCATTGATGAAGGGGCTGCCTCCATCTTACCTTGCGGCTGTAGTGATCTTTAGTGGGGAGTTTTTGAGCCTTACTTGGGTGTTCCGCTCTTCACCGCAGCTATCCTGACAATCAGTCCGGATCCCGCCGGACTTCCGAAGCTCCGCAGTTCCTTCTTTCTTCTAAGTGTACTGTGTGGTCTTGGCAGCCATTTACAAGTTTGGAACAGGAAGGGAAATGATCTCCGGTGCCTATGGTTCTTAAAAGACCCTTTGAAGTGTCAGCAAAGTCTTTTTTTGCAACCAGGGGATCTCACCAGTTGGTTGATCTGATTTTTAAAAATCTTTTATCTATTCTTTTCCTTTATTACTTTATTCCCCTTGAAGGAGCAGAGGTGACCTGCGTCTTTCCCGCTCTGCATCCAGGCCCCGCCCCCTGATTTGCATTCATTTTAAGGGTGCCAAGAGACTTTCCTGACAGTAGCGACTTCACAACCCATTTAGAAGGAGAGGAAAGTAGGGAAGGAGAGAGCCTCCAAATAAATGAACCTATGATCCACACAGGGAGACAAATGATACCAGCATAACACATCTGACAGAGAGATAAGGGGAATATGCAAATGTTACATATTTATATTTGCATTATCTCAGGTATCTCTCTGTCTGTCTCTCCAGTTTAAAGCATAGGCCACATACAGAACTAGCATTACCTCACCAATGAAATGTGTACATTTCACAGAACAAATATAAGTCATAAAAAGTTGAAAGCCATAAAGGATAGTCTATCCACCCCTTATTGTAAGACAGCAATGTTATGGATAGATAACGTACTTGTTTAATTTTTAAGGGAATAGTTGTTAATACTATTTTACATGAACATTTTTTTAAATTACCAAATGTAGCTTTTACATTTTTTAGAATATGATGCAGACTTGCATTTATCAAAGCAATACTTTGCAAATCAAATAGCATTAAACATTTGTACATACAGTTAAATTGCTTTGTTATGCATTACATAACATGCAAATTATACTAAAATGCAAACACCACTAGACCCACATACAGATGCAGCGGCCATTATTTTAACAAATCACGCAGTGTATACCTCGGAATAACCATGTCATGCGCGGGATTTCTTCCAAAGGTACCAACTTAAGACACGAGTGCAGGTGAGTGCAGAAAATGGCATTTTAGTGTTCTGTTTTTTAAACACCTGAAATTGACACAGTAGCACAGTACTGTACACATTACAATTCATTAATTTCATTGCATTTAATTGCACACAATCCATAAAATTCAAACAAAGCAACCGCGATAAACACGTGTGCTGGGGCGATTGGCCGCGTTCATGCCACGTGGAGTACAGCAGCGCACACGAAAACAGCGCCGTGGTTTGTTAAAATAATGGCCGTTGCATCTGTATTGTACCTCTTTTCTTAGGTTTGTCTGCTTTTGCTTCAAAAAACACAAGCAGTATTTCTGTAGATACTGTATCACAGATAATATTGTCAGATCATTTTGATGCATAAATCATGTGAAAAAGTAATTAACTGAGGGGAAGAATGTTGTACAGGCAGTCCTCGGTTATCCAACGGAATCCGTTCTGGAAGTAGCGTTGGATAGTGAAACCATTGTAAAGTGAGTCCCATGTTAATCAGTGGCGGTGAGCGCATTCAGGCATCGGATAACGCATTCCAGCGTCGAAAAAATGCCCATAGGGTTGCATTGAAAAGCGTTGGATATGCCATTCGTTGTAAAGTGAAACGTTGGATAGCGAGGACTACCTGTATGTCTCATTTATGATATGTACAGTTCATCTGGTAATTAGTTCCTCCTATCTCCTAACCATTAAATTAAGAATAATTTATTCATTTAAGAAGTAAAAGCTATCTTGATATACTGGTGCATACAACCCGTACACATGGCTCTATTAGCATCAATTTCCTTGCAACAGCATAATTCTTTTTATAAGTAGCCCCCTACATGTTTTTGAAATATTCAATGTGATATTTTCAATAACTGAAGTTAACCTTAAATAAAGGTATGGCTCAGTCACACAACTAAAATCTAGTAAATTACAATTAGTTTTAAGCTTACCTTATTGGTCACCGACATGGATACACTGTAGTTTAACTCTACCCCTTATCAGTAGGATTATATTTATAATGGTTATGGTATATGCATATTGTATGATTTATGGGCTTAAATGAAGACTGCTCACAATCATAAACTTGGTGTTGGTAAGCCTGTTCTCTCCTTCACCATGCCCCAATATGCATCAGTGCATCGCCTAAACTATACATTTTAGGAAATATACAATACATGAGCATGTGGTTCCCTTTTAGGATTGGGACCTTACGCTTCTTAGATTATTTCCTACCAGAGGGGAGAGCCAGACTCGGCAGTTGAGGAGTGTGTTGTCGGCCAATCCGAAAGTTAGGATGAATAGAAGTACCCCCCTCCCTCAACAACCCACCTGTTAATGTACCCAAACCCTCCTCTCCTGCACACCCTTCACCCCAACAACCCAAGGGTGAAGACTTTAATCCAAACATGGCTGGTGTTACCACTAGGTGACTTGGGCGGCAGAGTTTGAGGGGCGTTAGAGGGGCAGCGGAAGCAGTAGAATAGGAAGGATGCAGATGGCGGCAGCAGAGGAGAATGATGGCAGGAGTAGAGCAGGGCGGGAGAGGAGGACAGCGGGTGTTGATGGCAGAGGAGGAGTATGTCGGGCGGCAGTGGAAAAAGAGGATGGAGGATCGTGGGAGTGGAGAAGGGTGGCACAGGAGGATGGCTGTGGAGGAGAGTGCCCTACCATCCTGCTCTGCTCCAGCGGTCCTCAGTCCTCTTCTCTCCTCAGTCCTCTTCTCCCACCGCCGCCCACTCTCTTCCACCTCTGCTGCCCTGCTCTGGTCATGCCATTCGCTGTCCTCTTCTTCTGCCTCAGCCTGATCTCCTCCTCCTCTGTCTTTTTCTCCCGCTGCTGCATGCCTTCCTCCTCCTCTGCTGCCCTGCACCACCAAAGTCAGGTAGGTGAGAGAGAAAAAGGAGGGATGAGAAGATAAAAAGGAGGTGGGTGAGAGAAAAAGAGGAGAAGGAGGGGGGTAAGAGAAGGAGGATGTAAGAGGAAGAGGCAGAGTGGGTCAGGAAGAGGAGGAGAAGGTGCCTGAGAGAGGAAAAGGAGAAGGAGTGGGTGAGAGGAAGAGAAGGAGGGTGAGAGAGGAAGGGGGTGATTGAGAAAGAGGACGAGGGGGTGTGATTGAGGAGGAGTGGGAGGGGGCATGAGAGGAAAATGAGGGGGGTAAGAAAGAATGGAGCTATAATAACATTTTTACAAATCTGAAAGTTAGTCTGAAAGTTCAAGGGAGGGGCCCAGGACTGAAGATTCACCTAGGGTGCTGAATACCCTTGCACCGGCCCCGAGTCCAAGGCCCCAGCAAAGCAGTCAGTGACCCTATTTTTTCATAATATTGTTACAAATGTTTTAATGTGTACGGTATAAAATACCACCATGGTGCATTGGTAATACCATGATGCAATTGGAAATATCCATACTGTATGTTATCCTATTGTGGGCCAAGATGATGATGAATTATTAGGGCATTCATAGGAGTTCATTTAAAAGCAATATAGTCAGTTAGAATTTTTTGTTATATCAGTTTTCAAATGTTTCCATTTGAGTTTGTACTGAATTTACTGTATGCATGGGTATTACATATGAGCTGTAGAAGTAGCTTAGGGGTAGAAGACTGCCTTTTATGTGTTGAACATTCCCTTGTGCTAGCCTTGGCTTCCTTTCAATATGCTGTGAAGCTGCCGCCTTTTTGGTGTCATTAAATGAAGCTAAACTCTTATCCTGTACAGGAAAGAAGCATCATACTGAATAGGAGGCCTTGTGACCATGGGTAATAACTTTTATCTGCCAGGGCATTAAACATAAAAAATAGATTGTAAGCTCTTTATGGCAAATTGTGCTTCCCTATGCATATTGCTGGCTTGATATCATTTAAACTATTCTTATTATAGATTTAACCCTATATAAAAAAAGACACGTTTTAACAATTTCACTACAAAAGAATCGGGCGACCCATCTAAACTCTCTATCAACTGCAATGAAAAGTTTTGTTTATTTATATATTTTCATTAAATATTTTTTACTTTGGAATATGACTTTACAGTACATTTAAAATCCCACTACTTGTATTGTAGGTAGACATTGGATCAATATCAAACTCCTAAAAAAAATTGCCACAAGTAAAAGAAAATTTTGAAAAACTTGAATTTCCATTTTTTTATTTTTTTTTATCTTTCAGTGGTTTGTGACTTCTCATCACAAGTTCATGTCAGTAAGATTTAAAATCAACCATTTCCCAGCTGAAAATAGCAGAACCAATTTCAACACAAATTTACCTTTCTGCTTAGGCTTTTCCAAAATGGCTTTTGCTATAAAAAAGTTGGAAAGTCGAAGAATGTTATTTTGAAATTAATTTGAAGAAATTTGATTACATTCTGTGTAAATGATTTATCTATAACACAATTAAAACACATCATCTATTTAATAGTGTTTCCCCAACCCAATCGCAGATAGGGGCCATTACGAGCTGTTTGGTGCATATACCTGATGGCAACAGGAGGGCTGAGTCATACGCCGATGGTAGTGGGGACACAGGAACAGGCTTCTGGGGTTCATACCCCACATATTTACTTAGCAGTGCAGCGCCTCCATCTGCCGTGGACTCCAGGAACTGAAGGTGATATTCCACGGTAGAACTTATTACCTCTCCCTCCAGGAAGGTCACGCACCAGACAGGAGGTATATTGCAAAACAGGAACGGTTTATTACTACACTTTTGCAGTAACAGTTACTCAGCAGTCTTCTGCCGGATACAGTCAGTCAGCTCCATTGTCAATGAAGATGGTCCCTGGACAATTACTAAAGGCCAAGGGCACCTCCAGCCATCCTAGCTTTTCCCCACCTCTCTAATGGAGGCAGAGGTATGGTCCACACTCACTCTCCCCCGCAGGGAAGAGCACATGGGAAGACTCCAATCTCAGGCTCCCAATTGTGTGACCTTCCTTCCTCGGATGGGAAGGAACAATTCTAACTTCAGGGCGCTCCTGCCCTTAAGTACAGCCAGAAGGCGGGCAGCCCGTTGTCCCAGCTATTACAGGATGTACCACCCTCTGCTAACACTCAAGTGCAGTACTAAAGGTGAAGAGGTAGACCAAGCTTATTTAGTCTTTTAATTACCGGGATCATTGATTGAGAAAAGCAGAGAGATAAAAATAAATTGCGTTTATTCACATAACAAACATACACAACTATGTTACACAAATTACAGGAAAAAGACACACTTACTCTGGAAACTGGGATAACAAAACTAATCTTTTCTAGTTGCAAACACACAGCAAAATTATTCCTGGCCACTTTTCCTTCCTGTGGCCTCTTGCTGTTGAATTCCGGTCACTTAGCCTCTTAGAAATGTAGATGATTTATTCAGAGCTGGAACTTCTCAAATGGGACGGAACCTCAGGTGAATCACACAAGATGGAACTGATGGAACTCATGAAAAACTTTGATGGATCTGATGGAACTCTTTGCATGATAGAACTGATGAACTAACTCTCTGACTGACTGCATGACTTTTTAAAACCCCCAAAAGTCCATCCTGTCAGTCTGCAGCGAATCACTGCGTGGGAATTTTATCCCTGGCCAATGGGCATGCTACGCCAGTACCCTGGCAGAAGCTTCAGAACAGTGACTGCGCATGTGCAACAAAACTGTCATCTTCCCCCCACTGGCCACTTGCCACTTAGCATATGCCATCCTGTTTTCTTCATGAATGCCGCTCAGTCTAGCTAGGCCAAAGGGACCCTTTTGATCTAAGGATATTGGGGCTTCCATTAGCACGGAAGGGCTAACAAATTATTTGGTCTTTCCTGCTAACAAGAGGTTAACACCTTTGAATCCTGCTAAGCATTTCAAAGCCCAGGCTTACACACCCTACGTGTCAACAAAAGGTTTAACACCTCTTGGACAAATGTCTCTGAAGCTCCCTCTGCTTCTATGCATATGGGCTGTTTATCTAACTGACTTCCTATGACATTACTTCAAAAACCTACTTATAAATCTTGGGGGATGGTTAAAACCCATTCTCTTTTCCCTTACTCAAAAACATTGTTATCATAATTCATACATTTAACACATTATATGATTTCCCCCCTGAACCCTATTTTAATAAAACAAACTTCCTCTATACCAGGCAACCCTGTGCCTCATATTACCTTTTCCTGGATTATGCTGAAGCAGGACATCCTAGGGGTGAGTTGCAAGAATGTTTTCAGGATGGGGGTCTGGCTAGAGCACTGGGCTTCCATGTATCCGAGAATCTCACTGATTCCCAGATACATTTCTGGGGTAACTCATAACTTGGGAACCCCATTACCTAGCCACGATCTGTACTGTAACAACTTTCTCCGGCAAACCCACCCTGAAACTAACCTACTGAAAATCTCCCTGTCCCAGCACCTCTGGAAAAGGTAAAGCACAAAAATGGCAGTTGTCTCATATTTTGCACACAGTCACAGTAATGCATACACAATGCCCAGGCCCAAGAGCTGACACTCTAGGTCCCCAAAACACGGGTCAGGGGTAAACAAGTGGGCTTGACCTTTATTATAAGCCTGGTTAACCCTTTCATCACCACACCCCATACCAACTACTGGCAACCTGATAGTACCAGGGTTTACTGCCAACCCATTGAGTAGAATAGTAGCCAGGGGTGGCCCTGATAAATCTATCTACATTGTATATTACTGTAAGTCTAACTTAATTTTTCCAATTTAAATTGCACCAGGGGTTACTGGAAATACACCACTAGCTTAGTGATATGTTGTGGCATTAAGTAGACTGTATTTTCTATGCATCAAATGTAACAATATTCGAGCACTAATACATTTGACAAAACTCTTTTAGATAGACAAGTTGTTGCCAGGCCAGTTACAGTGGTTCTCAAACTGCTCCTCAGGGACCACCGGCCACACCGCATGAATTGCACAAACATGAATTAATCTGATCTGAACATGAATAGAATGTTAGGTGGTTACCTCAGAAACTTGGTCAGGCTCAGTACCCTGATGAGAAGTCTTTTCAGAGTGTAGCCGTGTCCCCTCTTACCTCCGGTGCCGGGGAGGGGGCGGCTGTGGTGTATGGGAGCGTAGGAGCTCCTTGGCATACCCGGCAAGTGTGGGCCGCCATCTTGTAATTCACCCATGCGCAAATGCAGCTGTGTGCATGCACAGAGAGGTGAGACGTTGCGGCGGCAATTTTAGGTTTACGCATGTGCAGTGGAGTCTTTGCGCATGCACAGCCCCCAGAGTTGCAGTGGCCATCTTAGGAGAGGCTACGCAAGGGACTACATGTTCCAGAAGCCTGAGGGACATGCAGGTAGAATGTTGACACAGTTTGGCAGCTACAGGCAGTTACAAGCAGTTGCTGGAGTATCTGGCAGTTACTGACAGTTGGAAGAAGGGGAGAACTGTTGAGGTAGTGTCCAGGGAGCAGTGCTCCCCTGGACTAGGACTAGGTTTTTCCCTTAGGTCCCAGCTAGGTCCTAAGTCCCCTTATAGATTGTGGCTGCTATAGGGAAGACCCCAGACAGGAACGTTAACCTTTAGCCTTATAGTTTCAGGTGTAGCAGCAGTGAAGAGATGCCATGCGGTGAGCTGCAGCCTGTCATTTGGGATCAGACATCAGGCAACTATAGACATTAAGGGGCACCCTCCAGTTGGAGCTCCCTCAAGAGGCGGATACCTATGCGGACCAGAGAGAGAGGTTTCAGCAGACGTCGTGGGATCAGACGGATCCTTTTTGTTCATTCAGCGGTACCTGGGTACAGGAGTGCACAGGGAGGTAAAGTGCACCAACGGTCCACAGGGGTAGCGCATCTCCCTACACGTGGGTGGGACTGACTCTCATTGGGGAGGAAACTAACGGTATAGGTGCCATGCACCCTAGGTACTTTGGGGGACACTCACCCTGTTTTGTTATTATTGTTTTGTGTACGTTATATTGTATGTTAGGTTGTATCGTTATTCTGTTGTTAGTAAACCAATTGTTATATACTGGTCTGTGTATCATTTTTCTGTAAGTTGTCCTGAAAGGGCTTATCCCACTGCACTGGGATCCATCTCAGGTGGAGGCGCTGCACTGAGGAGAACGAGAGCTCACCCCAGGCTCCCAGCTGTGGAGGCCTTCTGTGAGCCACAGGTAACGGCAGCACTTGTAGTTCCCTTAGACATGGGAAAAAGGGGCTACAAGAGCATAACTTAATTTATTGAGAACCCCTACATCTGTATCAACCCAATGAAGGACATCTTAAAGGGTTCCCCAAGAGCTTCTCCCCTCTGCACAGAACCAGCGCTAAGAGTGAACACATGCAATTGCTTGCTATGTTTCGTCAGCCCAACCCTCTGGAATGTATTCTGCCCTGGACAAAGCACTTTCAGAGCACAAATTCATTCATTGAGAGCCCTTTCTGCCCACATCTGCATCATCCCAAATGCGGACAGCCAAAGGGTGTCAGCCAGATGCTGGCTTTCGCTGATATTTGTTAATGTTACAGCCTGGGTTGACACAATCTATTGAATGATAACCTGGAGACTTTTTCCAATTCAATTTCAATAATAACATATTTATAGACTTAATTTAGTCGCCCCCCCCCCTGCCTGTTGTACTGAAATCCTAATTACATGAAAAAAAAAAAAGAAACTGTATAAATCCATATTCAATACAGTATACAGCTGAGCCCCCTTATAACGCCGTGCTTGTGGTCCAAAGAATCACACCACGTTATAAGCATATCGCGTTGAAATAATGTACAATTGTATTTATTGTACAATAAAGTATTTAAGAAACCAATAATCGTGTTGTAAAGTATTCATAAATATAAAAATTGGGAGCCACGCTTGCATCGTGTTATAAGCGGATTCGCGTTGTAACGGAATGGGGTTCAGCTGTATATGTTAGAACAAATGGGGTTATAATGGGGTTCAGCTGTATATGTGAGAACAAATACGTAAAAATACTTGCATATTTCAACATTTTTAAAACAGCAAAACATGACAAATTTTATATGGGTTTTTAAAAGAAATCCGTTTAGTAGTATAACATAGTACTGGCTTGACTTTTTTTTCTCTCACCCTCCTCATCCTCTTTCTCTCGCACTCTCTCCTCATCCTCTTTCTCACCCCCTTCATCCTCTCTCTCTCACCCTCCTCCTCATCCTCTCTCAACCTCCATCCTCCCACCCCCTCATCACCTGCGCATCTCACTCCTTTCAGCCCTCTACTAATCTCACCTCCTCAACAATGGCTACCTGGCTTCAGTGGAGGAGGAGGAATGTGGGTGAGGAGGACCTCGGAAGTGCAGCAGAGCAGTAGCAGAGGAGGGGGCGGTGGGAGAAATGGACGGCTGCACGCCAGAGAGGTGCAGCGCAGCAGAGAAGTTGGATAGCGGGAGCGAACTTGAAGCAGGGTGGCAGAGAAGGACGACTGCCAGGGAGGAGCTTGCAGTAGCACACACCGGAAGTCAGTGAAGACTTCTGCGTTAGACCGCTGAGTCACGCTCCTCCCTGGCTGTCCTCCTCTGTCACCCTATTTTGCTCTCGCTGTCCAACTCCTCTGTCACCTTGTGCTGCTCCGGCGGTCCTCCCGTCCTCTTCTACCGCCGCCACTCCCCAGTTTGTGCACCCCTGGAGTAGATACTCAAAGTATTTTTGCTAGAAAAATAAAAATATACAAAATCTGTTTCTACCAGTTCCATATTGGACTTGTAACACCTCAGCTGCTTAAAGATAGAAGCAGCAATCAAAGATAAATATGCACACATTTAAAGGTGTGGGTTTTAAAGTACGTCATAATGAAGGCTTCCAAAGTTTGAAAAGTACAGTAGTTTGATTACTTTTTCTGGACAAACTTATTACCTTTCTGCATGTATACATTACAAGTAAGTATATATTTATATACTGTATAGTTATAAAGCAGTGAGTTTCCAAAGTTGAACCATGTTAATTTAAGTTCCATGGACCCCTTGTTTCCGGAGATACTTGCCTCCGAAGGTGCTGCCGGTACTTCATTATTCTTTCATCTCCCACACCCCGCAGGCTAATAGGAAGCAACAATGGATGATATTGTGGCTTTCTATTGGCTCCAGTGCCACGGAAGATTTAAGCCTCCATATTTTTACCCAGCCAGGGATTCAACCGGGAGTTCTTTCAGAGCCAAGTATCACAGTTCAGCACTGGAGCCCAGCTGCTTCATACCTAGAAAAAGAAAACCACCCTGGGCAGAACCCCACTGTTAAACACAGAAAAAAATGCCTAATGTGCTTATTCTATTTAAAGCAGCAATCAACCCCCAGGAACATTTAGTTTTGTTTTACTTTATTTGAACAAAGTATTCCCAATATTCAAGAAATGTTACTTCATCTCCAAACCAAAAATAAGGGACGGGGGTTGGCGGGGGGGGGGGGGGGAATTGCAAACCAGGGTCATTCTCACTCTGGTGGCAAAAAGAAGGTTGTGATGTAATTGCGAGATGTCACAATTGTCTGTTGGGTGATGCCTCAGCCATCTATTTACAGTTTGGAACAAGGGAAAAATCAGTTACATTTATCTGCCACCTGGAGGTCACCAGAGCTGGGAGAATCTCTGTTCATCCACATAAAAATGGACAATTGAGCAGCCAGATTGCTGCTTTGTGATATATATTTCTATGATATATATATATATATATATATATATATATATATATGTAGCCCCGAGGTAAATTTACACTTTCTGGCCCCCCTCCGCGAGTGCCGTGTGGTAGCGGGTGCCGCCGGAGGCTGCGACGGACCCGCCGGCACTTCGCGAGGGTGGGGGCCAGTGCAGGGAGCAGCGCAAGGTATTGCGGTGCAGGACGGTTGCCGGGGACGCGATCTGGCCGTCGCTAAGGCCGCGATCGCGTTGCCACCGGCTCGGCGGCTGAAGGAGAGGGCGCCGCCATTGCGCGTTAGTTCGCGCATGCGCAGTAGGCAGCAAGCGCAAGGTAGGACCCCAGAGCTAGGGAGAGATCGCGCGAGAGTAGGGAAGGGTAGAGGGAGGTTGTGGCGGCCATTAGGAGTTCGCGCACGCGCAGGGCAAGTGCGCACGCGGCCCCAATGCTTAGGCAGCCCCCTGGGAACTACAATTCCCAGGAGGCATAGGGAGACAGGCACCAGGTGATATTGGCCAATAGGGCTGGAGGAAGCTCAGCCCGGGAATATAGATACATTTCCCGGGCTTTGCACAGGAGTCCGGAAGAAGCAGAGGAAGGAGTAGGAAGGGTGTAGGGAGCGAGTGGCTCCTGCACCAGGTAAGGGTTCTCCTTAGGTCCCCAGGCAGGCCCCAATTCCCGGTAAGGGCAGGGGGTAACTGAAGAGGGACGGCCCTAGATAAGGAGGTCACCCTTAGGTGTGAAAGGTGCAAGTTTGGTAGTGCCACAGCGGGTAGTGCTGTGCGCACTGGCAAATAGGCACAGAGTGCGAGCAGTGGGTTATAGCTGCGGGTATCCAGGTGGCTGTGTATGATGCCAGCTGTGTGTGTGTCGCTGCATGTGCTGGGCGCAGTGTGTGCAGCGTGTGTGAAAGTCTGCAGGCTGACGGTGAGAGCGGTGTGTCTGCTGCAGGCTGGTAGTATCTAGGAGTAGCGAGTAGCTATATGTTAGGGAGGATTAGGGACTTGGGTAGCTAGGGGAGTGGGGCAGGGTATTACTCCACAGGCCCTAGGAGATTTCCCCCAAGCCACCCCAGGTTGCGGTTCATCAGGGACAGGCCCTAGGTTAGGGTTCCTGTCACTTTAGGGTTAGTTAGGGATAGATAGGGATAGCGGCGGTTGCTGTTCCCGTGAGACGGTTGTGTTCCCGTGAAGCGGTGGGACCCTCGTTGGGGTTCCTGGAGAAGTACCTGGAAAGGATCAGACGGATGCGTCGCACGTCTGACCCTTTTAGAAGAGTGTTGCAGGCCCGAGCATCGGAGTGCTCGGAAGGTATTTCCACATAAGTGCACCAACAGGCCTAACAGATAATTTAGTGACTGCGCAGTCACCCACGACCTCCGTAGGCGTACGGGACATTGGGTGTGGGGGAATTACAGGACACTGGGTGGGAACACCAGACATTGGGCAGAAGGTGCTCCAGTATTGCATAAGGTTATGATGTTATGTAATGTGTTATATGTGTGTTAGTAAAGTGTTAAGTATTGTTTCCATCGCATACGTGTGTTATTGTATTTCTTACCCAGGGCTATCTTTCATAACGGGGATCCTGGGTAAGTGGAGGCGCTGCACAAGGTAAATGGTAAGGGTTTCCCCAGGCTCCCAGTTAGCGGAGGCTCAGATCTCCTGGAGCCACAGGTGTTATACAGTTACCAGTAGTCCCTTAGAAGAGGTGTGCCGCAAGGAAAGGGACCGGTTAGACCACAAGGGGCCAATGTGAGACTGGGTGGGTCAGGCCGGTTCACAAAAAGGGCTACATTTGGAGGCGCTGCTGAGATATCAGACCTGGGGTGCCCTGTTTTTTTTTCTCTAAATTGTGTCCTATTTTTGTTTCGCCATGGGGAAGCCCTCAAGGCAGAGGAAACCACGTGCTAAGTTCCCGGCCGCGCGGGAAAATGTTGCCAACAGTTATCCAGGACTGGCGGGAAAACCCGAGCCCCGCCCCCACACTGTGAGTGACTCGGTACCGAGCTCGCAACATTCCCCAAAAGACTGTGCTGCCCCTCCTCTAGAGTCCGCCAGGGGGAGGGAGTGTCTTGAGCAGAAAACAGCAATTTCTGTTCCCCCTAAGGAAAGCAAGGGATGCTGAGAAAAACACCCTTGGCTGTATAGAATCATACGGCCCCCCCATTTAGTCTTGCCAATGGTGGTATGCCCGTGTGCGTTAAGAGACTGGAAGGGGACGGGTGGCTGGATGGACGGAGCCTCTGAGTTACCCGTCGCCCTCACGATGACAGTGGTAGACGGGGAAGAATGCCTGCACGGCCGTCTGAAGGAATGTGAGTGTGCCGTTGGTGAGCTGACCCAAGGGCCTAAGTGTCCTGACTGTGCGGCGCAGTTCCTGCAACCCAAACCGCCAGCGGCAGAGGACACTATTGCAGAAATTGAGTGTTCCCTCCCCGAGGATGAGAGAGACTGCCAGGGGTTACACCCTGATGTGTATGAGCCCTGGCAATTGCCAGGAATAGAGGTCACGGTGCTAATGTGTCCTTGCCTGAGTGGAGACTACAAAGCGGGAGTCGCACTGTCCTATTTACCGATAGGCTTCAAGTCAGCCCAGGTGGATGGAGAGACGTTTACCCAGTGTTTTAGCACCATTTGTGACTGTCCTAGAGGTGCACTGGCGTGGGAGCCCCAATGTGAGTGTTGCGGGGCCTGGTTCCTAAAGCCTATCCTACCCCAGGCGGCGGAACCAGCAGAGAAAGAAGAGGAGGAGCCGGACCTCTCTCCTAAAGTAAGTTACTGCACCGACACACTTTATTCGAGCAAATACCCAGTATGTACCTGGCAGATACCTGGAATGCGCCGCTCCTCACCTCTGACAAGCCCCGTTGCGTTTGCCTTCCCAGCCTGGGTTCATGCCTGGCTGACGGGCGGCTGATCTGTTAAATGATAATGATTAGGATTTAATAGGCTGCAATGCTTCGCGTGTCTACCAGATGCCATAAATTCATGAATTGTAATGCAGTATATATATATATACTGTGCAGTATTGCAGCCAGCGGGAATAAAATGCTTCAATCCCTGCCTGGAAAATAACCCAATGCACTCGGGCAGAAAACAGTCACAAACCTCAATACACCCGGGTATACCCGAATTCGTGGGACTAGCCAAGCTCGAATAAAGTGTGTCGCCAGTGTATGCTTGTCATCAGTTTGTCCTAATTCCAGAGGCCTCCGGGGACCCATGTGTCCAGACCACTGTTGCAGACCCTCTCAAAGGGGACATTCAAATGGTAGAGCAGGAACCTCTGATGGCGGAACCTGCGGAGAAAGAGGCGCCTGATGATGCTACCAAGGTGGGTGATGCCGCTACTAATTCTTCCACTTCAGCGATGAAGGTGGTGGAGGGGCCGTGGGCCCAAATGGACTTTCCAGACACTGAGCCGGAGCCGCTGAAGGCGGAGCTCCAGATGTCGGGACCCCAGATGTCGGTTCCAGACCCGGTTCCCGAGCAGGAACCACTGATGCCAGAACCACAGATTCCGGAGGCCCAGGGTAAGGTTTTTGTACCCCCGCCCATGTGTGGTGATGCGCCTGCCGGCGGACCACTCCAGTGAGGTCACCGAGCCAACCACCTCCACTGATGCAGACCATGATATGGGCCCGTGTGCCCTGCAATGGCCAGTCCGGCCTACCACCAAGGTACCAGCGGTCCCAGGCTTGGGATCAGTACCTGCCGACAACGATAGGGGTAATTTGACTGCCCCAGGGGTGTCGGGTGTGAGCTCCCCGGTGATCGTGGAGCCTGGTGACTCCAAAGGTAGGGTCACCCGGGCGATGGGCTCAACCCGTCATCGCGTCCTGGTGGAGGTGTCTCCCCCAGAAGATCTCTGCAGATCATGGAACGAATCCGACCTCATCCAGGTATCCGGTGTAGCGGACCGGAGCGACACATACTCCTGCATGAGGAGTCTCCAAGCTTGGCCTTCCCGAGACCCGGGTCTACCCGAAGAAGTTGTGCTGTCCACAAAAGGTGTCACCGTTAAAGGGATTGCTGGAGCAGACAAAAACTGTGTTGAGACCGCTCTGGTAGTTGTGGCCTCTCCCAGGTGCGCGATGGAGCGCTATGTTCGCCATGTGGTGGACCGAGGCAAGAGACTGAGCCTCCCTGTCTCCCGTGAGACGAGACCGGAGGATCCGGCAAGGGTCAATACCCAGGACCCCGTACTAATTTTTCCACGAGGGGGAGGCGGTGGGTTTTTGCAAGGGACTGATATCGAGTTCCAAAAGACTCACAGGAGTCCCGGTGGGAAACCCTCACCCAATCAGTTAGGGGCACTCCACTCTGAGACTCAGCTGGCCTCGGGTATCCATATGAGTATTGATGACAAAATGCATGCTACATGTGATATGATTTATGCCATGTATTTTCCACTGTATAAATCTCTGTATGGTTGCTACCCAAGCGAGGTCGTTGGGATTCTGCGAGGGGGAGAATATAGCCCTGAGGTAAATTTACACTTTCTGGCCCCCCTCCGCGAGTGCCGTGTGGTAGCGGGTGCCGCCGGAGGCTGCGACGGACCCGCCGGCACTTCGTGAGGGTGGGGGCCAGTGCAGGGAGCAGCGCAAGGTATTGCGGTGCAGGACGGTTGCCGGTGACGCGATCGGGCCGTCGCTAAGGCCGCGATCGCGTTGCCACCGGCTCGCCGGCTGAAGGAGAGGGCGCCGCCATTGCGCGTTAGTTCGCGCATGCGCAGTAGGCAGCAAGCGCAAGGTAGGACCCCAGAGCTAGGGAGAGATCGCGCGAGAGTAGGGAAGGGTAGAGGGAGGTTGTGGCGGCCATTAGGAGTTCGCGCATGCACAGGGCAAGTGCGCACGCGGCCCCAATGCTTAGGCAGCCCCCTGGGAACTACAATTCCCAGGAGGCATAGGGAGACAGGCACCAGGTGCCTGATATTGGCCAATAGGGCTGGAGGAAGCTCAGCCCGGGAATATAGATACATTTCCCGGGCTTTGCACAGGAGTCAGGAAGAAGCAGAGGAAGGAGTAGGAAGGGTGTACGGAGCGAGTGGCTCCTGCACCAGGTAAGGGTTCTCCTTAGGTCCCCAGGCAGGCCCCAATTCCTGGTAAGGGCAGGGGGTAACTGAAGAGGGACGGCCCTAGATAAGGAGATCACCCTTAGGTGTGAAAGGTGCAGGTTTGGTAGTGCCACAGCGGGTAGTGCTGTGCGCACTGGCAAATAGGCACAGAGTGCGAGCAGTGGGTTATAGCTGCGGGTATCCAGGTGGCTGTGTACGATTGGCTACACTTATGGTTTACCCCCGCTACAGCTTATGTGTTTGAGTTTGGGAAATGGTGCTAAAAGGGGCATATAGCTTAGCACATGGTGGACAGATAGAACCCCTATAGAAAGCACTCTGATCCAGTGTGATATGGTGAAATTTAAAAAAAAAAAAAACTTTATTAAATGACACTATCGTTAAAATATTGGGGTTTAAAACAATGATTAAATAGTACCAAGTGATTCTTACTCTCTGGATAAGTATATCCAGATGAGTGTACAGTGGTATAATAATGTCCAGTGTTAGGAGATTTCACCGGCCCCAGTAGTCCTCTGTGGAGTGGGTCTGCTGGGGTTATGATGTGAAGGTAACGGCAATTTTAGCCACACATGTAGTGCCCCTGTAATTTAGTACTAATAGGTGCACTAATAAATGGGACCTGTACTATGCTGTTAGGTTGCTACAGCTATTAGTACATTATAGATGCGTTGTAGCAGATCTAGGTCTTGGTGCACCTAATGTAGTGTTCCTAGCACTAACTCCCTTGTTGGAGTTTATAAATATAGTAACGTAGTGCTTAACACATATAAATTCCAAGTGTAGTTGGATGATACTTGAAAGAACATTAGTACTATGAGATATATTGCAGGTGAATATGGTGGTACTGCTGTAACTTCTGTATAAGCTTATACTGAGTTATCAGCTGAGTACTGGTCCTTGTAGGGTACATATACCGGTCAACTGAAAGACCTTCCCCTAATTGGATCAGTGCTCCTCACATGTGGTGGTAATCTGGCACTCCAGGGGTTAATTCCTGGTTTGGTTGCCGTTTTGCTTTGTATATTTCCCCCTTAAGCTAAATGCTGTGGTAGGGGATTAGCATTCAGGCTTCCTATGTTAGTACAATGATATGCTGCCAGAATTGCTGTGTGCCGGTACTGTTGGGTGACTTTAAAGATCATTGGATCTTGTAACAGTCCATTACTGTGCACGGGCTGGGACACGCTGACTCTCTGAATCTCTGTGAGTCAGTGTATGTGAACTCCGGTGCCGCGCGTGCACGTGGTCACGTGTCTGCCGACGCGCGCGTTTCGCGAGTGCTTTGTCAAGGCTTGGGTAATCAGAAGGTTTCCTATGTCTTAGCAAGGTATTTATAGCGCTTGGGTTAACCTGTAGTGACCCCATTAGTTCTTTGCGCATGTGCACTGTGAGGCTGGTAGCTGATAGGAATTTAAACCAGCGGTCTGTATCTTTATTGTTTATGACTCTTTAAAACTGTGACATGCTGCTGTGATGTTATATATGGCAGTTTGCTGAAGTTTGTATTAACTTTATGCCATTTAAAGTTGCCTGATATTTCACTGTCATGAATATGACACCAATGTTTGAATAATAAATAATTTGTAATAAAATATTTTATGTTTGTCTGTTTCATACCTTGTGTGATTAATGTTTTCTTGTATGTTGTGTGTGTGTGCAGACTGGCAAAATATGAGACGTATAGTACTGTGTGTCCACATATATATTGCAAAGGAATGCAATATGATATTCTGTAGATGGTTGAGTTTTGCATTCCTTACAGTCTCTAATGTTCAGATGTTCTTGAGGGCTTAGATAAAGGGACTATAGACAAATCCTTCATTGAGGCCTCTTGGTGTAAGAGCTTTAAGGTTATAGATCCATCGTGCTTCCTTCTGTAGGAGCACAGTGTCTATGTCCCCTTTCCTCTGACCCAAGGAGAATTGGTCTATTCCTATAAAAAGTAGAGATTTGATGTTTCCTTCTTGACAAGAGTTAACATGCCTTGCGAGTGGGGTATCAACATTGTTACGTATCGTACCAATGTGTTCTAAAACTCGTTGTTTAAATTGGCGTTTTGTTTTGCCTATATAGATCTTCCCACACTTGCATAGGCCTTGATAGATGACGCCAAAACTTTGGCAGGTGATGAATTTCCTTATCTGATAAGTTTGAGAATTGTTCCAATTTTGGAATGTTTTGCTGGTTGTGATATTTTGGCATGCTTTGCAGTGATGGCATTGGTAGCTACCAGACGGTTTAGGTGGTAGCCATGATTTTGTGGGGGTTTCCGTATAGTGGCTATGGACCAGGATGTCTTTGAGATTTTTTGCTCTCCTGCTCACCATTGATGGATGGGCTGGAATGACTTCCTTAATGTCCTCGTCGGCCTCCAGAATATGCCAATGTTTACGAAAGACTTCCCTTGCTAGATTCCACTGTTTGTTATAAGTGCCAATAAAGCGTATCACTTTTGTCTCATTAGTTGATATTTTATCAGTAAGTAAGCTGGAACGTGGAGAGTATTTGGCTCTTTTGTATGCTGTTTTTATATTTTTGTTGCTGTATCCTCTTGTTTTGAAGCGTTGGGCCATTGTTTTGGCCTGTATTTCAAATTCTGCAGTTGTGCTGCAGTTTCTCCTGAGTCGTAGGAACTGGCCTACTGGTATCCCCCGGATTAGGGTATTAGGGTGGTGACTGGTGGCCTCTAGAAGGTTGTTGGTGGCTGTTGGTTTACGGTGGACAGTTGTTTCTACCACATTGTCTTTCCCTCTTGTTAATCGTAAATCCAGAAAGCAGATAGATTTGTGATCATACTCTAGAGTGAGACGTAGATTGAGTTCATTCTGATTAAGGATACCAATAAATTCTTTTAACAGTGTCGGTGTTCCCTGCCATAGCATAAACACGTCATCTATGAAACGCGTCCAGAGTACGACATGTGACGTGTAGTGTTCCATTTCCTCAGTAAAGACATGTTTGGCCTCCCACCATCCTAAGTAAAGGTTAGCATAGGATGGAGCACATTTTGTGCCCATGGCAGTCCCCTGTATTTGATGATAGATTTTGGTGTTAAACAGGAAATAATTCCTTGTAAGGACAAACTTCAATAGTTCTATCATGAAATCAGAATGAGTAGAGAAATGTCTACCTCTTGTTTGCAAGTAGTGATAGGTGGCTTCTAGGCCTCTATGATGTAGGATGCTGGTATAAAGACCTTCTACATCTAGGCTGACTAGAATAGTATCAGATGTAATTACTATCCCTTCAAGTCTCTGGAGGACATCCTTTGTGTCCTTCAGATAGGATGGCAGTGATGCCACAAATGGTCTTAAGACCTGATCTATATAACTGCTTGCATTCTCTGTGACATTTCCCATTCCGGATACTATCGGACGGCCTGGTGGGGGTGTCTTACGTTTATGTATCTTAGGTACACTGTAGAAAGTGGCTATTCTCGGGTTCTTGTTAAATATAAAGTCATACTCCCTTTGCGTAATGACTTTATCTTTGAGTCCTTTGTCTAGAATGGTATGGAGTTCTGTCAGATAGTCTGAAGTGGGGTCCCTCCCAAGGATTTCATAACAGGTTTTGTCTGACAAGAGTCTCAGATTTTCGGCCTTATAGTCTGATGTATTCAGTATGACTAGGTTCCCACCTTTGTCTGCTGGTTTTATAGTTATAGATGTATTGGATGTTAGTTCTTTTAATGCTGTTTTTTCTGAGTTATTCAGATTATCGGACATCCTGAACTTGGGTAGATTTTCGAGATCTCTGGTGACGAGATCACAAAATACGTCTATATTAGCAAATCTGTCTCCAAATGGTAGGAACTTCGACTTTGGTCTTAATTGGGTGAACGGCCCCTCTCCTGGATTCCTATTTGCCTCCTCTAGAAGGCAGTTTAGGTCATTGATAGCTTTACTCTCTTGGAGGTTAGGGGGAGGGATGTCTAAGGATTGACTTATTCTCTGTTCTCGTAGGCGATGGAATTTATGTAGTTTTAGTTTCCTACTGAATAGATTTGTATCCTTCACCCATTCAAATATATCTATGTTGGATGAAGGTGAGAATGACAACCCTTTATTGAGTAGGCTTATGTGATCCTCGGAGAGTTCAAAATCTGAGAGATTCACTATGATGGACTTATTCAGTTCTATAGGAGTGGTTAGTATCTGTGCTGTTTCCCTCTCTTCTTGCCTTGTATCTGTGTGTTGTTGCTCCGTAGGGTTCTTCCTTTTTCCTCTTCTGGTCTTCCTCGACCTTTTGTCCCTGTTATGACCTCTCTCTGTTGGTCTAAAAAATGTGGAACCAGGGATGTAAGGTTTGAAGCTGAAGTGCCTTCACCACTATTTGATCTTAACTCCTCTGTGTCAGATATTTCCCACTCTGTGGAGGATTCCTGTATATCGACTGGTCTAGTTCTGTATTTATTCTTTTTGGCAAATTTGTATCTAAAGATTTTGCCGTCTTTAAAATCCTTCTTATCTCTCTCGTATTTCCTGCGTTTCCTCTCTTTCAATTCTGCTGTGAATTTGGATATGTTTTGTTCTAGCCTTTTCTCAAGTTCATCAAATTTTGGATCTTCTTTCCACTTATCTGCCTCTTTTAATTTGGTCTCCAACTCTGAGCTAAATGCTTCAAGCCTTGTTTTCTGGTGTTCTATTAGCAGCTGCATGAGCATGATGGAACATTGTTTTAATATCAGTTCCCATGAACGATGGAAATCTGGGTCAGTTATGTAGTGGGCTGGTGCTACATTAGCTCTAAGTCCCCTCGGTATGGTCTCTGCTTTGAGATAATTTTCAAAGCTGCTAACTTCCCACCAGGTTTTGAGGCGAAGTTTAAGTGTTCTATCTAGTTCATTGAAATAGTTGGATATATTAGGTATTGAAGTGGTTTCTAAAGGTACATTTTCTGCGGAAAACAGTCTATCTGACTCAATTTGCCATTCTTGATAATTGGGTAAGGTAGATAGGAAGCCAGACATAATGTGTTGGATTAGCGAGCTGGGGGCACGAATGGGGTAATCTAGACCCCTATGTCAACAGGCTACACTTATGGTTTACCCCCGCTACAGCTTATGTGTTTGAGTTTGGGAAATGGTGCTAAAAGGGGCATATAGCTTAGTACATGGTGGACAGATAGAACCCCTATAGAAAGCACTCTGATCCAGTGTGATATGGTGAAATTTAAAAAAAAAAAAAAACTTTATTAAATGACACTATCGTTAAAATATTGGGGTTTAAAACAATGATTAAATAGTACCAAGTGATTCTTACTCTCTGGATAAGTATATCCAGATGAGTGTACAGTGGTATAATAATGTCCAGTGTTAGGAGATTTCACCGGCCCCAGTAGTCCTCTGTGGAGTGGGTCTGCTGGGGTTATGATGTGAAGGTAACGGCAATTTTAGCCACACATGTAGTGCCCCTGTAATTTAGTACTAATAGGTGCACTAATAAATGGGACCTGTACTATGCTGTTAGGTTGCTACAGCTATTAGTACATTATAGATGCGTTGTAGCAGATCTAGGTCTTGGTGCACCTAATGTAGTGTTCCTAGCACTAACTCCCTTGTTGGAGTTTATAAATATAGTAACGTAGTGCTTAACACATATAAATTCCAAGTGTAGTTGGATGATACTTGAAAGAACATTAGTACTATGAGATATATTGCAGGTGAATATGGTGGTACTGCTGTAACTTCTGTATAAGCTTATACTGAGTTATCAGCTGAGTACTGATCCTTGTAGGGTACATATACCGGTCAACTGAAAGACCTTCCCCTAATTGGATCAGTGCTCCTCACATGTGGTGGTAATCTGGCACTCCAGGGGTTAATTCCTGGTTTGGTTGCCGTTTTGCTTTGTATATTTCCCCCTTAAGCTAAATGCTGTGGTAGGGGATTAGCATTCAGGCTTCCTATGTTAGTACAATGATATGCTGCCAGAATTGCTGTGTGCCGGTACTGTTGGGTGACTTTAAAGATCATTGGATCTTGTAACAGTCCATTACTGTGCACGGGCTGGGACACGCTGACTCTCTGAATCTCTGTGAGTCAGTGTATGTGAACTCCGGTGCCGCGCGTGCACGTGGTCACGTGTCTGCCGACGCGCGCGTTTCGCGAGTGCTTTGTCAAGGCTTGGGTAATCAGAAGGTTTCCTATGTCTTAGCAAGGTATTTATAGCGCTTGGGTTAACCTGTAGTGACCCCATTAGTTCTTTGCGCATGTGCACTGTGAGGCTGGTAGCTGATAGGAATTTAAACCAGCGGTCTGTATCTTTATTGTTTATGACTCTTTAAAACTGTGACATGCTGCTGTGATGTTATATATGGCAGTTTGCTGAAGTTTGTATTAACTTTATGCCATTTAAAGTTGCCTGATATTTCACTGTCATGAAGGAGGCAAATAGGAATCCAGGAGAGGGGCCGTTCACCCAATTAAGACCAAAGTCGAAGTTCCTACCATTTGGAGACAGATTTGCTAATATAGACGTATTTTGTGATCTCGTCACCAGAGATCTCGAAAATCTACCCAAGTTCAGGATGTCCGATAATCTGAATAACTCAGAAAAAACAGCATTAAAAGAACTAACATCCAATACATCTATAACTATAAAACCAGCAGACAAAGGTGGGAACCTAGTCATACTGAATACATCAGACTATAAGGCCGAAAATCTGAGACTCTTGTCAGACAAAACCTGTTATGAAATCCTTGGGAGGGACCCCACTTCAGACTATCTGACAGAACTCCATACCATTCTAGACAAAGGACTCAAAGATAAAGTCATTACGCAAAGGGAGTATGACTTTATATTTAACAAGAACCCGAGAATAGCCACTTTCTACAGTGTACCTAAGATACATAAACGTAAGACACCCCCACCAGGCCGTCCGATAGTATCCGGAATGGGAAATGTCACAGAGAATGCAAGCAGTTATATAGATCAGGTCTTAAGACCATTTGTGGCATCACTGCCATCCTATCTGAAGGACACAAAGGATGTCCTCCAGAGACTTGAAGGGATAGTAATTACATCTGATACTATTCTAGTCAGCCTAGATGTAGAAGGTCTTTATACCAGCATCCTACATCATAGAGGCCTAGAAGCCACCTATCACTACTTGCAAACAAGAGGTAGACATTTCTCTACTCATTCTGATTTCATGATAGAACTATTGAAGTTTGTCCTTACAAGGAATTATTTCCTGTTTAACACCAAAATCTATCATCAAATACAGGGGACTGCCATGGGCACAAAATGTGCTCCATCCTATGCTAACCTTTACTTAGGATGGTGGGAGGCCAAACATGTCTTTACTGAGGAAATGGAACACTACACGTCACATGTCGTACTCTGGACGCGTTTCATAGATGACGTGTTTATGCTATGGCAGGGAACACCGACACTGTTAAAAGAATTTATTGGTATCCTTAATCAGAATGAACTCAATCTACGTCTCACTCTAGAGTATGATCACAAATCTATCTGCTTTCTGGATTTACGATTAACAAGAGGGAAAGACAATGTGGTAGAAACAACTGTCCACCGTAAACCAACAGCCACCAACAACCTTCTAGAGGCCACCAGTCACCACCCTAATACCCTAATCCGGGGGATACCAGTAGGCCAGTTCCTACGACTCAGGAGAAACTGCAGCACAACTGCAGAATTTGAAATACAGGCCAAAACAATGGCCCAACGCTTCAAAACAAGAGGATACAGCAACAAAAATATAAAAACAGCATACAAAAGAGCCAAATACTCTCCACGTTCCAGCTTACTTACTGATAAAATATCAACTAATGAGACAAAAGTGATACGCTTTATTGGCACTTATAACAAACAGTGGAATCTAGCAAGGGAAGTCTTTCGTAAACATTGGCATATTCTGGAGGCCGACGAGGACATTAAGGAAGTCATTCCAGCCCATCCATCAATGGTGAGCAGGAGAGCAAAAAATCTCAAAGACATCCTGGTCCATAGCCACTATACGGAAACCCCCACAAAATCATGGCTACCACCTAAACCGTCTGGTAGCTACCAATGCCATCACTGCAAAGCATGCCAAAATATCACAACCAGCAAAACATTCCAAAATTGGAACAATTCTCAAACTTATCAGATAAGGAAATTCATCACCTGCCAAAGTTTTGGCGTCATCTATCAAGGCCTATGCAAGTGTGGGAAGATCTATATAGGCAAAACAAAACGTCAATTTAAACAACGAGTTTTAGAACACATTGGTACGATACGTAACAATGTTGATACCCCACTCGCAAGGCATGTTAACTCTTGTCAAGAAGGAAACATCAAATCTCTACTTTTTATAGGAATAGACCAATTCTCCTTGGGTCAGAGGAAAGGTGACATAGACACTGTGCTCCTACAGAAGGAAGCACGATGGATCTATAACCTTAAAGCTCTTACACCAAGAGGCCTCAATGAAGGATTTGTCTATAGTCCCTTTATCTAAGCCCTCAAGAACATCTGAACATTAGAGACTGTAAGGAATGCAAAACTCAACCATCTACAGAATATCATATTGCATTCCTTTGCAATATATATGTGGACACACAGTACTATACGTCTCATATTTTGCCAGTCTGCACACACACACAACATACAAGAAAACATTAATCACACAAGGTATGAAACAGACAAACATAAAATATTTTATTACAAATTATTTATTATTCAAACATTGGTGTCATATTCATGACAGTGAAATATCAGGCAACTTTAAATGGCATAAAGTTAATACAAACTTCAGCAAACTGCCATATATAACATCACAGCAGCATGTCACAGTTTTAAAGAGTCATAAACAATAAAGATACAGACCGCTGGTTTAAATTCCTATCAGCTACCAGCCTCACAGTGCACATGCGCAAAGAACTAATGGGGTCACTACAGGTTAACCCAAGCGCTATAAATACCTTGCTAAGACATAGGAAACCTTCTGATTACCCAAGCCTTGACAAAGCACTCGCGAAACGCGCGCGTCGGCAGACACGTGACCACGTGCACGCGCGGCACCGGAGTTCACATACACTGACTCACAGAGATTCAGAGAGTCAGCGTGTCCCAGCCCGTGCACAGTAATGGACTGTTACAAGATCCAATGATCTTTAAAGTCACCCAACAATACCGGCACACAGCAATTCTGGCAGCATATCATTGTACTGTCGTGGTTGGTTGTGGAAAGTGAGCGACCCGGTCAGGAAAACAACATGTGAATAAAAAACATATACAAACAATAATTGTGCAGTATTGTGATTCAATGATGAGTTAATTTGCGTGAATCTTAGCTCTGGGGGAGAACCTACTTACAGCAACATATAGGGTAAATTCGCTTTTCTCTGACTCTGTCAGATAATGATATGGTGGTGAGGTTTCTTTGGGTAGGTCTTTTATCCACTCTTGATCTTCCCTTATGAGGGTTGCTTCAGGAATGGTGGAGCTCAATTTCCCATAAAATATGTGTAAAAGAAGAGCAGAAGAAACGGCCAATAGTATAGCTTGCAACAAGCAGTGTTTTATAAACAATGAAATGGTAGGGAATGTACTCACATTCTGTACACAAATATCAGGCACATAAAGGTTTCTTTTAGCGCTCAGTGCGCCTGCTGTGCTGTCTCCCCGTCCTCCTCTGTTCCTAGTGTTGTCGTCGCGATGGCGTCTGACGTCACTTCCGGGTGGTATCTGGACACATCCGATGGCAATGGACTGTGAGGCACCGAGGGGGGGATCACTGGAGCGCACAACCGTCTGGAGTCTTTGGAGTCTTTGGTCTTCGCTTCCAGTCAGCTGCAGCTTGACTGAGTAAGCTCTGGATCAGGCTCTACGCGTTTCGCTGCGTCACACAGCTTCGTCAGGAGCGTCAAAGCACTCGCGAAACGCGCGCGTCGGCAGACACGTGACCACGTGCACGCGCGGCACCGGAGTTCACATACACTGACTCACAGAGATTCAGAGAGTCAGCGTGTCCCAGCCCGTGCACAGTAATGGACTGTTACAAGATCCAATGATCTTTAAAGTCACCCAACAATACCGGCACACAGCAATTCTGGCAGCATATCATTGTACTAACATAGGAAGCCTGAATGCTAATCCCCTACCACAGCATTTAGCTTAAGGGGGAAATATACAAAGCAAAACGGCAACCAAACCAGGAATTAACCCCTGGAGTGCCAGATTACCACCACATGTGAGGAGCACTGATCCAATTAGGGGAAGGTCTTTCAGTTGACCGGTATATGTACCCTACAAGGATCAGTACTCAGCTGATAACTCAGTATAAGCTTATACAGAAGTTACAGCAGTACCACCATATTCACCTGCAATATATCTCATAGTACTAATGTTCTTTCAAGTATCATCCAACTACACTTGGAATTTATATGTGTTAAGCACTACGTTACTATATTTATAAACTCCAACAAGGGAGTTAGTGCTAGGAACACTACATTAGGTGCACCAAGACCTAGATCTGCTACAACGCATCTATAATGTACTAATAGCTGTAGCAACCTAACAGCATAGTACAGGTCCCATTTATTAGTGCACCTATTAGTACTAAATTACAGGGGCACTACATGTGTGGCTAAAATTGCCGTTACCTTCACATCATAACCCCAGCAGACCCACTCCACAGAGGACTACTGGGGCCGGTGAAATCTCCTAACACTGGACATTATTATACCACTGTACACTCATCTGGATATACTTATCCAGAGAGTAAGAATCACTTGGTACTATTTAATCATTGTTTTAAACCCCAATATTTTAACGATAGTGTCATTTAATAAAGTTTTTTTTTTTTTTTAAATTTCACCATATCACACTGGATCAGAGTGCTTTCTATAGGGGTTCTATCTGTCCACCATGTACTAGGCTGTGTACGATTGCCAGCTGTGTGTGTGTCGCTGCATGTGCTGGGCGCAGTGTGTGCAGCGTGTGTGAAAGTCTGCAGGCTGACGGTGAGAGCGGTGTGTCTGCTGCAGGCTGTTAGGAGTAGCAAGTAGTTAATAGTTACAGATAGGACTGGGTAGCTAGGGGAGTGGGGCAGGGTATTACTCCACAGGCCCTAGGAGATTTCCCCCAAGCCACCCCAGGTTGCGGTTCATCAGGGACAGGCCCTAGGTTAGGGTTCCTGTCACTTTAGGGTTAGTTAGGGATAGATAGGGATAGCGGCGGTTGCTGTTCCCGTGAGACGGTTGTGTTCCCGTGAAGCGGTGGGACCCTCGTTGGGGTTCCTGGAGAAGTACCTGGAAAGGATCAGACGGATGCGTCGCACGTCTGACCCTTTTAGAAGAGTGTTGCAGGCCCAAGCATCGGAGTGCTCGGAAGGTATTTCCACATAAGTGCACCAACAGGCCTAACAGATAATTTAGTGACTGCGCAGTCACCCACGACCTCCGTAGGAGTACGGGACATTGGGTGTGGGGGAATTACAGGACACTGGGTGGGAACACCAGACATTGGGCAGAAGGTGCTCCAGTATTGCATAAGGTTATAATGTTATGTAATGTGTTATATGTGTATTAGTAAAGTGTTAAGTATTGTTTCCATCGCATACGTGTGTTATTGTATTTCTTACCCAGGGCTATCTTTCATAACGGGGATCCTGGGTAAGTGGAGGCGCTGCACCAGGTAAATGGTAAGGGTTTCCCCAGGCTCCCAGTTAGCGGAGGCTCAGATCTCCTGGAGCCACAGGTGTTATACAGTTACCAGTAGTCCCTTAGAAGAGGTGTGCCGCAAGGAAAGGGACCGGTTAGACCACAAGGGGCCAATGTGAGACTGGGTGGGTCAGGCAGGTTCACAAAAAGGGCTACATATATATAGACACACAAGAATGTTCAGGGCACTCAACAGGGGAAAATATAAGGAAAACAACTTATCTGGTCAGTTGTGGTGCAAGCAGTGCAACCAGGATCACCACCCAGCAGCAAAAATAGACAAAATCATGATATACAAAATCTGCAGCACTCACCAATTCAAAATGCAAGAACAATTTAATGTAGAAACACAAGCATCAGGGGTAACAGGGTAAGAGGGAGCTTGAGAAAGGACCGGGAGGTCCGAAACGTCACTTCTTTTTTCCTGCTGTTACCCCTGATGCTTGTGTTTCTACATTAAATTATTTTTGCATCTTGAATTGGTGAGTGCTGCGGATTTTGCATATCAGGATTTTATATATATATATATATATATATATATATATATATATTAAAAATATATATATATATATATATATATATATATATCATCTTCGGCCCTTGTTCCTCCACTGCTGGATGAAGGCCTCCCTGATGATCTTCCAGGTACAGCGGTTGCACGTCTCTCTTCTCTTTACTCCAACAAATGTTCTTATTTCATCTTGCCACCTTACTTATAGTCGTTGTCTTGGTCTTTTGATGTCCCTTCAAATTCAGTGGAGAACCATCTTTGTCCATCATGGTAATTTCTTCTTGTTATATGTCTGACCCACTGCCATTTTAATTTTTTCACCCTAATGGTTATGTCACAGACTTGTATTTGCTTTTGAACTCATTCATTCTTGTTCCTGTCTCTTCGGGTAATACCAAGCATACATTTTCCATACTATTTTCATGGTCTGCAGCTTCTGAATTGCATTCGCATTTAGGTTCTAAGTTTCACATCCATACTTGAGCACAGGCAGGATTAACTGGTCAAACACTTTCCTTTTGAAGCAAATGTTTTCTTCTAAGATTGTCTTGTTTCTTCCAAATGCACTCCACCCTATCTGCATTCTCCTACTGACTTCATTCGTAAGGTTCCCATTCATTGATACTTGCTGGCCAAGGTAGACATAGCCTACAAATTCTTCTAGTTCTATTTCATGTATTTTGTACAGTTGACACATTTGTTGAAAATCCCTTTTGTCTTGCTGACAAGATTCATGTAGAAGTCCACTTTCTTATTTGCTTCAAAAACATATCTGTTGCTAGAGATCTCCTTGATTTATGGCAAAAATAACATTGTAATGTGCAAATCATAGGTGATTCAATTATTCACTGTTGATTTTGATTCTTTTTTCTTCCCAATGCAATGTCTTAAACAATTCTTCAAGTATTGATGTGAAAAGCTGGTGACCCTGGACCAGAACTGGACTAGTCAAGTAAAAACTGTAAAAAAAATTGCATTCTGTTCAATAAATCATCAATTTGGATAAATTCAAGTCAGCTAACAGTCGTTCCCCATCCTGCCCATGCCTGAATCTACAGTGCAGTTAGTAGTACAGTAAAAAGTGAGGCTTCCACTTTAAAGACTACATTTATACATAAAACTTGTTGCTTGAATGGGAAAAGTCCAGAACAATAAAGCAATGCTATAGCTGTCTGGATTTTGCCAGTCTAGAGAACACGCACTGGATATAACACACTAGAACACATCCAAGTGGAACAAGAAATTATTTCCCGAAGTAATAATTATGATTAATCACTCATCTTAGTATTCATAGATTACAAAAAAACATTTGATTCTGTATACACTTCAGCCATTTTAAATGAATTAAGAAGTAAAAATGTTGAAGGAGCGTACCATTAGACTACATGAAAATACAACCAAGAAAAGGATTAGCAAGGGTGGCAACAGGAGGACACTATGTCCCTAAACTTTTTCATAGCAACAGTTGAATAAATTATTCATGGTATTAATTGGGAAGAAAGAGGATTTTAAATCAACGGAGACTACTTTAGTCACTTATGTTTTGCAGATTACATTGTTATTTTTCTAAATGTCCAGAAGACCTCTATCAAGAAATCCGAAAACTCGATGGAGCATGTAAGAAGGTCGGCCTCCACATGAGTATTAGCAAGACCAAGATGATTTTCAACAAATTTGTCAACTCTACAAATATCGATGAATAAAATCCTTTTGTATGCAATTAAGAAGAAAATGAAGATAGGATGGAATGCATTTGGGAGACAAAATACATTCTTTCATGGGAATATTTCCCTGTGCCATAAGAGGAATGTGTTTGACCAGTGTACAGTATTCTGCCTGTACTCAAGCATCAACTTGGACCTTAATTGTGAAGATTGTTCAGAAGCTCCAGACAATTCAAAGAATGATAACATTATGTATGCTGGGTCTTCTTACCTGATGTTAGAAAAGAAAGAAAAAATGGCTCAGAAGCAAGCAAAAGTCTGTGACAACATCACAAGGGTGAAGAAAGTAAAATGGCAGTGGGCCGAACAGATCGCCCATTGTAGCAAAAAGATGATAATTGACTGAATTCCGAGATTTTAAAAGACAACAACCAAAAGTATGATGGAGGGATGAAATTAGTAAATTTGTTGGAGCAATGAGCTATTTAATAAACTGGAAATTTGAAAATCTCACACATTTTTATAACCTGCTTCAAGCAGCAGAGATTGATAGTTTGCATTTACATATAACTGAAGAAGATATTAACAATATTGAAAAATACATCAATATGAAAATGGTGCATTAAACAAATGTTTGATTTAAGCAAAGAGAGTGGTGAAGGTAAAATCCCTTCAGACATTTAAAAAAAATTACTTTTGTTTTTATTTTCACTGTGATCCCTAAAAGATACGTTATACCTGTAGCCATGCCTGATTTTGGCAACTAGTCTGCCCTCCCTGACATGTAAGCCCTGGTAATAGTGCAGGCAATGTCAGGACCAATCCAGGGATTTTCTCCACTGTAAGCAGCTCTTCTGAGTGGCAGGGGAGAAGGTGGGACAAAGCCTGTGTTCTGCCCAATCCTGGGCTCAGACCTTGTACCTTACCCCTCTGTACTTAAAAGGCTGAACATCTAAATGTAGGCATGTCTCTTCCTCTGAAAGTGACAGTAATCAAGCAGGGGTGTGCTTGGATCTGACACCTACTGTCCCCTCCCTTTGGGGAGTAAGGAGTGATACCTGTTCCGCTGACTCTGTTAGAGAATCAAAAAGAGCAAGGACTGCCTCGGTTGCCCTTGACCCGGGGTGGATGTCCATGGACCATCCGGAAGGTGGAGCCATAGAAATATATTATGTATACAGTGCATGCTGTACAAAGATTCAATAAAGTGTTCCTGTGTTCAATTATACTCCTGCCTTGGTGTGCAATCTATCTGGGGGAGTGGAAGTAAGTTCTCCTGCAGGGATTGTCTCCACATCCCTGGAGCCTGCAGCAGATGACGGCGCTGTACCAGAAGAGATAAAGACCAGTGATGTACCCCAGAAGCCTCTCCAGGAGTCCCCACAACCATCGGCGTACCACTCAGCATCCTGTGAGCCAAAGGTAGCCAGCACTATACCAAATGTAATGGCAGAATCTCCCAGAGGGTGGGGGAAATAGCGTTACATACCCATCATTGGCTTGAAGTTAGAATATTTACCAGTATTTAAAGATTAAACTATTAAAAAATGAAAATAATGATGCTAATCTGTTGTTTATTTAAGCATCAATGATCTAGTTTTAACCTTCTAGACATATGGTTGTCATCAATTTTTGTATATATGATTCTTATTGAATACAGTGAGAACACTAGATTTTTATCGCTGATAACTCTTTTCCTTTACCAGGCAATATTGCACAAATCTTATCACAGTTTTATAAATATTCACCAATGTGTATAATATAGAGAAATAGAATTTATCCTAGCACACAGTTCTTATCCTTCTGCACCCTAGGTTCTGAGTTTGAACTTTTAAAAAAAGAAAATGCATGAAAAACAATTAGTCTAAGTACATCTACTTACCTGGGACTTTTTCTTTCGCAGGCTTTACCAAAGCTTTAAAAAAAAAAAATGCAATACTTATTTTTCTTTGTAGTACTGGTAAGTTAAGTGTATACTGTACTATTACAGTAAACTTTCTTTACTTATTATAATTAAATTATTTAAAAGTGAGCGTTTTATTCTAAAGATTGGAGTAAGTTCCAACATGTCAACGTATAAATATTTATGTTTGTATAATAATAATTCTTCAAAAGATTAATGTGCAACCATGAAAGAATAAGAAATAATTTACAATAATGTAGAAGTCTCAAATGACAGAAAAATATAAAGGTTTCTCCTCTGCACTCACATGTATGATGTTTTTTCAAGCCTTGAAATTAGTCTCATGGTGGCTTTCAGCAAGGGAGAAAGAGAAAAACATACAGTATACAGGCATACCCCGGTTTAAGTACACTCACTTTAAGTACACTTGCGAGTAAGTACATCTCGCTCAATAGGCAAACGGCAGCTCACGCATGCGCCAGTCAGCACGTCCTGAACAGCAATACCAGCTCCCTACCTGTGCCGAAGCTGTGCGCAAGCAGGGAGACTATAGAGCCTGTTACAAATGCGTTATTTCCATCAGTTATGCACGTATATGACGTTTGCAGTACAGTACATGCATCGATAAGTGGGAAAAGGTAGTGCTTCACTTTAAGTACATTTTCGCTTTACATACATGCTCCGGTCCCATTGCGTACGTTAATGTGGGGTATGCCTGTATAGTGTAAGAGCTTTAATCCTTGAACTTTCAAGATAAACAGCAATATACACACTCACAAAACCCTGATTAAAATCAAATCCTGCTCAAAGTCTCAAATGGCGCCTGCAATCTTCTCCTAAAGCTCCCTTCACGTCACTTCCGGTCTTGCACTCAACCTACAGATGTAGGCAAACGTTAAGGTTTGTGCCCGTGGCCACGTGAGGTCCTGCAACAGCGACGATCGTGGGCCAGACAGATTAATGCTGCAGGGCAGGGGTCCAATCCATAAGCATTAACCCCCATAGTGCCATCGCGGCAGACACTGTCTCCAAAACAAACGGCCGGGACAATACATTTTGCTACATCTGAGATTCGATCTCTGATACAAGAGAGGGCAGGCTGGAGTCCTCTCTGCAGTCTGATCCAATGCATTTCGTCACCTACTGGCTTCCTCAGGGTTCAATGTCAATTCCTCAATTATCTAATACGGTACTTTTTAAACCCTCTCTCCTCCCCCATCCCTTCTCCTACCTGATTGTGATACAATTGGCGCATAACAACGTTTGAGATGGGTAAATCTTGCTATAAAACAACAACAAAGGTTGTAGGAGTTAAAAAATCTTTCTATTAGCTCCTAAAGCGCCGATACGTACGGTCTGCATGGCAAGCCCTATTGAAGTGAATGGGGATTTCCCTGCAGATCGTGCGGATTTACGCTTTCGGAGTTTATAGAATATGCCCCATTGAATCAATATGAGGCAATGAATAATGATAAAGGGAACAACCCAAGTAGCAGCATAAATAGGAGAAATACAATTATAAAAATACAAATTTGAGAAACTGATCGAGGTTTGATTTTAATCAGTGTTTAGTATCCTTGAGCCCCTTGGCGACAGGGCTCCATGACAGCACGGACTAGGCTCCCTCTTCTGTGGGTCCATGTGATCCCCTTGCTTTTTTCCCCCTCAATGCATTGGTCTTTCATGCAGTGTGTGGGGGCTGGGGAGGGGATATATAGATCCTGTGCAGTTCACGCCCTGCCAGGAAGGTTCCCGCTCACTCATCGTTTTGTTATGATGTCATGAGCTCATACTGTTATGCTGTAAAAGTGTGTGATGTTAGTACTTGTAAAAAAAATAGAGAGAACAGGTACAATAAATACTTTAGTGACGGTATAGTCTTTTGAGGTGGACATTTTGAGGCATGTTGTTGCTTTTGTCTCGGAAGCTGTTGAGGGGTAAGAAATGCTTTAACCTTGCCAAAAATGGTTCTATGGTTCGATAAACACTTGATGTGGCTAGGAGTGGCTAGGAGTGGCAAGTGGGCAGGGCTCATTTAAAAATAACTTCCTGGTGCCCTTTCTCGCTAAACGGCCGGACAGGTGTGGTGGCCGGCTTGGGGGCAGTTAAGGCCATGGTTTGAGTATCATTGGCCTTTACCCGTTGGTAAAGCCCTATTGAGGCTGTGGAAAAAATCAGATTACCTGGGCTCCTGTTTCAATGCTCAAGAGTGAGCATACAAATAGTTTCACCAAAAATGTTATCATCAAAAATATATATATATATATATATCAGTTCCAATAATCATCATCCATATAAACTTGTGTTAGAAATGGGTTGACATTTAAATCAGACTTTGAAAGTAGAAAGTTGCTTTCTTAACTGGTCATGTAATGCTCCAATTTCTCCTTTGCTGAAAGCTACTGTGGGACTCATTTATTAGGCTTGAAAGAACATCATACATGTGAGTGCCTAAGAGAAACATTTACGTTTTTCTGTCATTTGAGAGGTCTATACAATTGTATACTCTTATTGTTTCATCGTTGCACATCCATCTTTTGTAAGAATGGATCTTGTAATGACAAAGAAAAAGGTAATTAAAGAGAGATGCAACCTTGACACAAGAGACATAAGAATAGTATTATTATTATTTATTTTCACTTTATCTGTTTGTTATACACCTATTTTTGCAAATTATCCCAGGTGGTGGTTTGAAAAGTAGCACCCTCATTTGAATAATAAGTATGAAAAATTTGAATCTCTCAACCAGGTAAAGTGACAACTTTAATAGTTTGTTCTATGGTTTAACAAGACAAAATTGTCTGTCTCCTCATTTACTGAACTATTGACATAAAAGAGCAGTACACCGCCAGGGCCCTCCTTTTTTAAATGGATGGGAAGCAATGGGTCCCGACAACTGAATCGCGTGCATTTCATCTTTTGGGACCCAGTGGTTCCCAAGATGCATACCAGGAATGGTGCAGCCCATTATTCGGACCAACAGAATGATTTTGCGACTTCCTATTGGCCCGCGTGACGTGGGAGATTTAAACCTCCATTTTGTTTGCACTGCGCCATATTCAGTGGTAAGCATCTTATAAACCTGGGGTCCCTGATGCTAAAATTCATTACTTCAGCTCGGGGACCCCCTTCTTCCTATCCCCGTTAAACAAAAGGGGGTTAAGAAGAAACGAGGAGGGGGAACTGCACCTTTAAAGTAAAAATCTATTTCTGTATATTCTAGTTTATACTGTACTGTTGTGGTCATACAATTAAGAAATAAATAATTAATTACATTTACAATTAAGCATATTATTTACCAGAAGATGAAAGTTTGTCCTCTTTTTCTGGTTCTGCAAAAAGAGGTTGATAATGAGTTACATTTTGGGGATATTATTATTATTATTATATTGGTAAAGCCCTATTGAGGCTTTGGAAAAAATCAGATTACCTGGGCTCCTGTTTCAATGCTCAAGAGTGAGCATACAAATAGTTTCACCAAAAATGTTATCATCAAAAATATATATATATATATCAGTTCCAATAATCATCATCCATATAAACTTGTGTTAGAAATGGGTTGACATTTAAATCAGACTTTGAAAGTAGAAAGTTGCTTTCTTAACTGGTCATGTAATGCTCCAATTTCTCCTTTGCTGAAAGCTACTGTGGGACTCATTTATTAGGCTTGAAAGAACATCATACATGTGAGTGCCTAAGAGAAACATTTACGTTTTTCTGTCATTTGAGAGGTCTATACAATTGTATACTCTTATTGTTTCATCGTTGCACATCCATCTTTTGTAAGAATGGATCTTGTAATGACAAAGAAAAAGGTAATTAAAGAGAGATGCAACCTTGACACAAGAGACATAAGAATAGTATTATTATTATTTATTTTCACTTTATCTGTTTGTTATACACCTATTTTTGCAAATTATCCCAGGTGGTGGTTTGAAAAGTAGCACCCTCATTTGAATAATAAGTATGAAAAATTTGAATCTCTCAACCAGGTAAAGTGACAACTTTAATAGTTTGTTCTATGGTTAAACAAGACAAAATTGTCTGTCTCCTCATTTACTGAACTATTGACATAAAAGAGCAGTACACCGCCAGGGCCCTCCTTTTTTAAATGGATGGGAAGCAATGGGTCCCGACAACTGAATCGCGTGCATTTCATCTTTTGGGACCCAGTGGTTCCCAAGATGCATACCAGGAATGGTGCAGCCCATTATTCGGACCAACAGAATGATTTTGCGACTTCCTATTGGCCCGCGTGACGTGGGAGATTTAAACCTCCATTTTGTTTGCACTGCGCCATATTCAGTGGTAAGCATCTTATAAACCTGGGGTCCCTGATGCTAAAATTCATTACTTCAGCTCGGGGACCCCCTTCTTCCTATCCCCGTTAAACAAAAGGGGGTTAAGAAGAAACGAGGAGGGGGAACTGCACCTTTAAAGTAAAAATCTATTTCTGTATATTCTAGTTTATACTGTACTGTTGTGGTCATACAATTAAGAAATAAATAATTAATTACATTTACAATTAAGCATATTATTTACCAGAAGATGAAAGTTTGTCCTCTTTTTCTGGTTCTGCAAAAAGAGGTTGATAATGAGTTACATTTTGGGGATATTAGGACACAGTTAATTAGAATGTTTACAGTAAATGAAGACCAATCAGCGTCTGGAGTCATCTGAAAAGCAGCACACATCAATAGACTGGAGAATCTCTAGCAGTGCAATTCACTTTGGCTACTGTATATTGTGCTGGAAAAAACAATTAAGCATATGAGCATGCATATTTCTTTAGAATTGTGATACTAAAAGGAATATAAAGAAAGGTATACATTTTGTTACAGCTCGTTGATTTTATATATTAGTTGTCACTCATTGCCAGGATGTCAAGCCATTGCAGCACTTGTTATTTAAACTTAATACTGTACCTAGATTTAACAATAACAGGAAGTGTTGTTGCATGATTATTATCCCCATAATAATGCTTTGGCCAAAGAGTTAAACTAAATGACCCTTTTTCAAGAGAATATATAGATATTGCACTGTGCATTTTTGTCACATTGGAAGTAGCTTTGGGCATTTTTGTTTGTTTTTTGTTGTGTACATTTAGCCACGCCTACTAGCACTCCTTTTGACACTTACATACACACACACACACACACATATATATATATATATATATATATATATATATATATATATACACATATATATATATATATACATATATATACAGTGAGCGTTGTAGTGATAGTCTGTCCCGATTACACAGGGATAGGCGCTTACAAACGGAGCGTCTATTCCTGTGTAATCGGGACGGACTATCACTACAACGCTCACTGTGGTGTGAGTGACAAAGCTGACCCGGAAGTTCTCTATGGTGAGATGAGCGTCTGAACAACAGAGAGGTGTGCGCATCCTGCTTCCGATACATGGAGTGTTTGCCGTGATCATCTGGCCCCCCCCCCCCTGCACAGTGACGGGACAGAACTCTACTCCGGAGATCCAGCTGGGTTCCTGCTACAGTTGTTGGCGATTGAGACATTATCTCATACAGGAGATTTTAATTCATCCGTTTGTGAGTGCGCAGTTCATATTTTATTCCAGTCCCATATAAAATGGTTAACCTTACTACACTGTGAGTGCGCCTGTTTTCTGTTTGTTTTTTCCTTTAGATATCTTCAAGGGAGTGGTGTTCCCCTCAAACAGGTTGCAAAGACTCTGGAGGACAGTGTTCTGGGACTGGTTTTTGTATCTTCTTTTTTTATATACATTTTTTGATTGCTATATATATTGTTTTTATATTTATTTTATTTTTTTAAATATATTTTTTAATATTTGATATTTACAATTGTGTTTATATACTCCCAATAGTTTTTGGTTTACTAGTTCATCACAGTTATCACCTATTATATTTTGTCAGCTTAGTCATCAGTAGGCTCTTTTTTCATTCTTTGTCTCTTTTTTGTTCATATATATATATATATATATAAATATATATATATATATATATATATATATATATATATATATATATATATATATATATATATATATATATATATATATATATATATATATAATGTGGTAATGTTTGGAGTTTCTCATAGCTTGTTGGGTATCTATGTGATGATTATTATTTTTAATATTCTTAAAATCTTATCTTAATTCTCCCCCATTTATAAAATACTAAGAACGCATAACTGTATGTTACAAACAGTACCATATCGGGTAATATTTATGAGGCATTTCTATGCCATAAGAAACCCAAGCCTCCATTCAAGTGAACGGGCTGCAACTAGAGATAGGCAAATCATTGCCAGAGTCAAGTGAAATCTCTTTCGTCAAAAATGCAAGCTATGCAAACATTTTTTTTTGCCAAGCATTTAGTCAATGGGCAAGGTCATCTGAGCTACTGTATGGCATGCTGCTATTAACTTTACTATTTGCTAAATTCACCAGGAAAGGAGTAAAAGGATGGTGAAATTGGCAACATTTCTCAAAATGTAAGAGAAAACCCACACATTTTGCACATTTCTGCTACCAGAAGGTGTCTTCTGGCCTGTCACTTTAATGGGTTATAAAGTGTTACAGATACCAGAAGGTACCGTATGGCACATCACCATTTGGTTGCAAAGATGGAAAGAGCTCTATTTAGCTATTATTAAGGAGTGAGGGTGGAAAAGAGAAATATATACTACAAGTGACATCTTTATGACCTTTATAACCCCTACACTGCCTTAGCTATTCTACCTGTGGCCACCCCTAAGCCAGACATATTGGGCCATATTTACTCAAAAGTATGTCTCCATAAGACTCCTTCCAGCACAGCTTAGTAAATATGGCCCTTTACAGTCCACACTAGTGAATTGGCTGTAAGGTATCTTACAGCATAGAAGATGTGTTATGCAACAACACTGCTTAATCAATATGGCCTTTATTGGTTCATTCACTTTAATGGGACACTATAATGTGTCTTCCAGCAAGCAGTGTGTCCTCTGGAGTGACTCTTCTTAGTAAATTTGGCCTTTTCAGGTAAATTAATTTACGGTCATGTTCTTCCGTTTTCATGAATAGAACCCCAAATATTTAATTTAAATGATAGGTCTACATTGGTGTGTCTTTAATCTATAGTAAGAATCATACCTGTATATACATTTTGCCCTAGAATTGCTCCACATTTGCCTTGAACTTCATGTTTAGAAAAATTTAAGTAGCATTACATTAAGGACGATAATATGTAGTAGTTGCACCTATGTTCTTGGAGCATTTTGGCAGATAGAAATATACTCCACAGACATTCTTAACACATTTGTCTTAAACTAAAATACGTCCTTAAGGCTTTTCAGTATGGAAATAAATTGCATTAAATATTTATAAAATATTCCAATTAAACATTCTGCACTGGTTTGTTATACGGTGCATATGTATGAATAATAGTAACAATGAATGCACATCTTTCTGTATCCTTGCACAGCTGCTGAAGGTGAAAGATAATGCACAAAGACAATTAGTTATTATATAGTTTGAGATGGAGAAATGTCTTGTTATACTGTACCACTGTGATATTTGTTTGTGGTACAAGTGCTCCCCATAGAGTTCATTTATATACTAGTCTAACAGATGGATTTCACATTTTACTGTTTTGCCTTTCCCGAACATTACTTTAACAGTTATCTTTGTCTCTACAATGGTCATGACATTCACAGAAAAAGTTGTACCATTAAACCGTAAATAAATATCGGTACATCATTTCACTCTGTTCCTAGCTTTTTCTCCTATTTGGTACCCACAGTGAGCTAGAACTTTTCCCCGTGCACACCCCTGCCTGCTCTCCTCGGCCCACGCCCTGCTCGGCCCCAAATGACGCGTGGGGTCATGTGACGTCACGTTGCCATGGTAACGTGACGTCATGTGACCCTGTGGCATCATTTGCTGCTGTGTTACCATGACGATGCGTCACTCAAAAGGAAGGTAAGTATGTTATAGAGGCCTCGTGCGGTCCCACGGCATGTCATTTAAATGCCTGGGGGGAGAGCGTGGGACCTCTATAACTGCCACGCCCACCCAGAAAATCTAGCACCCCAGTTTGTGCACCCCTGGGCTAGATTCACGGAAGGTCGATATACTGTACCTGCATTGAAATTTGGCATTGTTAAGAAACAGGACCAAGGCGATTTTTATTTATTTATCCCTGTATTCACCAATTATTATTTATTCATAAATTGGGAATGATATTCAGCTTAATTGCCTAAATGATAAATGCATTAACTCTGCAGTGATTAATGTTATCAATACAAAGAAGCAAATAACTAATTTAAAAAAGCATTAATCAGCGTTAGTGCTACATTTGTGGCAGAGGGGGGAGATATCACACTTTTCTACCATAGAGTTATGTAATAGGATTTTAGACACCGAAGGGGTAAACACCCTGCAAATAAAATACAAAAAGCATAGCATTGATATGTGCAAATATTACGTTTTTAGTAGCCTAAACATGACTAGCTGACCTCTTGGGCTTCCAAAGGGTAATA